>NC_138204.1:125053958-125353958 GCF_964194415.1 Vipera berus | reverse complement strand
TGATCTTGGTTTTCTTAATGTTAAGTTTCAACCCAAGTTTTGTATGGGTCTATGCATTACACTAATTCATTGGGGCTTACATATTGGATGACCTTCTATGGAGTCTCACAGAGGCTTTGAAATTTGAAGCCATAAGACTATAAGTGCCAGTTGCAGTTTATAAGAAGTTACAGCAACTATGGCCATCTGATAAAATTTTAAAATTCAGTTCATTCTTAGTATTGTGCATATGAAGAATAATAATTCCATATTATTTATTTACCTGTGTTATGACTGTTTGGGTTGCATCATGAGAATATTATAATGAGAAATGGTGCAACCCAAACATAAAGCTGACTTTGTAATAATGCCGCTTGGGGGGGGCCAAAAGCCCTAATAAGCAGGCATATACATAGAATGAAGGCTATTGCTAAGCACATTGGTTTGTGCTTAAATTGTAAGCCGCCCTGAGTCTTCGGAGAAGGGCGGGATATAAATGGGATTAAAATAAAAAAATAAATAAATAAGACCGATACCTAGGTTTTGCAACTAATATATTAGTAATTTTCCACAATTAATGTTATAACCAATAGCTCATATGTAAGGCCCTTCTTCAAGGTATGGTGGATTTCTCAGATGTCAGGACTTGGGTGAACTTTCTACAGTTCCAAACGTCTTTACTAATGTTGCTTAGCTTAGTTTTCCTTGTCCAGTTTCCTTTTATGTTAGTTTTTTTTTTGTCACTTCAGCAAATTCTTTAGGGAACAAGCTATGTCCTCTGAGATTTCATTGATCCTATTATCTCCTTTTTTGCAGCCAAAATCTTTCTTGTTTGTTTTGCCTCCGAGCTGACCTATTTCTCTACGCAGTTTACCTATATCAGTGGTGGCAAACCTATGGCACGCATGCCAAAGGCGGCACTCAGAGCCCTCTCTGTGGGCATACTCACCATGCCCCGAAGATGGCAACCGTCCCTCTTCAAGCAGCCACCCACTAACTTGCCGAGGTCCCATGTGGCCGGATGCATCCTGGCATGGCTGGTTTCCCTCCCCCCTGTCCCGTCCTTCCTGGCCTCGCATGCTGTCCTTTTCCTGGGCACAACCCACTGTATCACCTCCTCATCTGTCAGCCGGCCATCCAGCTCAGAGGCAGCTTCTTTGAACTTCTGGCGGTGGGCTGCAGAGCCCCAGAGTGCACCAGTTGAGGGGCCGGCAGGCTGTGGCTGCTGATGGACACTGTTGGCCCCAGTGCGCTCGCTGGCCTCTGTATGCGGGGCAGCAGTCGCCCCAGCCCTTGCCTTGCCCCATGGCAATGGTGTCCCTGCTCTGCCTTGTCTCACCCTGCAGGACGAGCCTCCTACCTACTGCCCCACCTGCCAGAGACCCCCTGGATCTCCTCCATCCCTGCCCACCCACCACAGGTGTCCATCTCCACGAGCAACATTGAGGTGACCATGGCCACCTTGGCCACACCCACTCAATTGCCATTACCACCACAGCCACGCCCACCCAGTGGGCCACGCCCACCTGGCACCTGGCAATAAATAAGTGGGTTTTGGGTTGCAGTTTGGGCACTTGGTCTCTAAAAGGTTCGCCATCACTGACCTATATGTAATTCTTCTGCTTATAAATTTTCCCATGTTTCTAAAATGTTTGTATAGAGACTATAAATTATTTATAAATTGATCTATAATTGAATAAATATATAATATTAATGATGATATCTACAGAACTTACAATAAATCAAAGAAGCTATCCACCCGATTGTCTATGGAGATTCTCAGTCATCCAGGTCATAGTTGTCCCAAAGATACTTTTTCACAAATAAAGTCCAGTTGCCTTGTGAAAAAGCATCTTTGGGATAACCACCAGATTGCGAGAATATGAGCAAGCAATTAAGTGAGGAGAGCTATGGGGAGAACATTACATGGAGTTAAGAATAAAACTCTCCTAACTTTGGCAACTGTGATATGGTATGAGGCTGGTTTGGACACTGAAATGTGGTTATTTACAATTATATTGTGAGAGAAACCCACAATTTCTGTTTGACCTTTTATATCTAAGACCCTTTGCCTTAGTATTGATCTAGCTTGATCTACCTCTAAGGTTAAGTTGGTTAAGAAAGCATAAAGGCTCACTTTCTTTGGGATTGCTGTTTCCTAGGAAGATTTGTAGGTGTCTATAAACAACTGCAGCAGAGATAAACTGTGCTCTAGGAATGGAAATGTAGGAAAAAAAGTATGAAACCCCATATTGCCCCTATGTGGGTACTATAGAAATCACAGCCCATCTTCTTTTGTATTGTCAGTTCTATAGAGACTGTCATGGTTCTGATGAATGAGACAAATCAAACAAATTGCAGGCATATTATTTATCTAAAAAGTCTTGGTAATGAAATGAAACATCAGCACTAATGGAGGGATGCCAGAATCTGAAATCTCCTCCCCAAAACCCATCATAACACACACACACAATCCCAGCCCTTATCTACACATCATAAATCACATTATCCAATTAGTTTTACATATGAGGTTTCACTTCCCATTCTGTACAATGGGTTTTGGGTAATTCCTCCCTCCCAAATGAAGCAATTAAAATAACAGGCTGTCTCTTATATTGTCAGTGCAAAAACATGTCAATGTTTGCAACATTGACAGACATTTGTATCTAGCTGATTACCCCACTTTTATTTAAATTTCCAGGGCACTCTGATAGCTTTTTTTACACTGTTAAAATAAATGTATTTCTCTAAAAGTAGCAAAATTTTGCTATATTACGCATAAACTTTGCCCACAAATGTTTGCTAATGATTCTTCTTGTTAGGGGATAGTTTTGTGTTGCTCATTTTATTGATTGTATTTTTATTGGTCAATGACCAGAATAGTTCTGTCATCTGGTCTAAATGTATTGATATTTTAACAGTATTACTCCTATTGTAGTGACTGCTGACAAGGCTGAGATGAGGGCTGTTTTCACCCCAAAACAATATATTCAATCATGAAATGGTAAATTCTGGGTGCTCCGTCATTGGAGATTTTCAAGAAGAAACTGGACAGCCATTTGGAGTAGTATAGGTCTCCTGCTTGAACAATATGCACTACATATTTCAGAAACTTAACTATTAGCGGAAGATATGTGTGTGTGCATGCATATGTATTTACTTTTAGGGTTGCTTGTTTTGAGTTTTTTGAAATGGAAAGTGATCTAATGATAGTGTTTTGCTTTTGAACATATGCCTATGCAAATTTGTGTGTGAATTACTGTATGTTCAAAATTACAATTAAAACAAAATTTTATTTTTCATATTCCAGATCATTCATCTTTCCTGTCTTAATTCGTAGAGGAAAATCAGTGCCATTTTCTGTATTTATATCAGCATTTATATTCTGTTCATATAATGGATATTTGCAAGGCCGGAGTTTAACTAATTATGCAGAATATTCATCCAACTGGCTGACAGAACCACGTTTCATTCTTGGTGAGTAAGTTCAAGTAATACATATATGCCACATTGTCAACAATTGATCTTTGTTTCATATCCTGAATGGTTAAATCCTCTTTCTCTCTGTGTTAAACTATGTGGGCAAGCAGATGTATCTCTCAGCTACTATCTAGTGGAAGTTAGCATAGTTAGTGGTCTGTTCTTGCTCTGGGGCAAGGAAACTCTGCAAATTTTTCTTATAACCTGCAACTTCATGCATCCTATGAAATGGCCTTAGTCTGAGCCATAATCAATTTGTTTACAAACTTATTTGCTTATCTTATTTCATTACAAAAAAATTCTGTAAGACTGTTCACCTGGTTGTTTAATTCTTTTAATTCTCACCCATATCCTCAGAGTAACTACCACTTTTCATGCCACCTAGATGGCAATTTGTACTGAATTCTGTACATGTGATGTGCTTGTTTTGGAAAAGAACCTCACTACAGAAATCTGCAGTTTTTATGTCTCTGCCAAGCTGCACGGGAAAACAAGCAAATGGCTCTAATCTCATCAATATCTGGCAGGATTGGATGAAATTTTCAGGCATATCATCAATTCTGAGTTATTCATAGTTTTGATTATTAATTGGACCAGAATTCAGAACTCACAGTAGCATTCTATAAAGGACTCTCCCCAGCTTGGGACTTCAATCAGATTGAATAAAGCCAATAAAGGTAGTCCTTGATTTCTAATCATTCATTTAGTGACTGATCAAAGTTACAACAGCATTGACTTGTGACCATTTTTTTAAACTTATGACCCCATGGTCCCATAATCAAAATTCAGACGCTTGGTAACTAGTTCATATTTATGATGGCTGCAGCGTCCCTGGGTCGTGTGATTACCTTTTGTGATCTTCTGACTAGTAAAATCAATGGGGAAGCCAAATTCACTTAACAAGCATGTTACTAACTTAACTGCATTGATTCTCTTAACAACTATGACAAGAAAGTCATAAAATGGAGCAAAACTCACTAACAACTGTCTTTCTTAGCAATGAAAATTTTAGACTCAGTTCAGTGAACCGCTTTTTCTAGCATATGCACACAACATTTATTGACTACTTATATTATTTTTAAAAGAGTAAACTCTAAATTTCAATTCATTGCTTTAATATGTTTATTCCAGGGATTGCAGCCTGGCTAGGTGGTTTCCTGATTAACGTGCACTCTGATCTTATTTTGAAAAACCTAAGAAAACCAGGGGAGACTGGATATAAAATTCCAAGAGGTAAGGATTGCAAAAGTTTAACTAACATTTAAATATTTTTGCATTTAAATATTCTAATTGTTTGCCAGAGCCTCAAAGCTTGAGTCACAATTTCCTTGTTAATTATGATTGCTACAGAAGTTGATTAAATAATTAGAAAGTGTTATGCGTGCTAAGCAGAATCATCTTTGAGTTAATCTCTACCCCTTGTGAGCTGGATAGATACATCATACATCTGGCATGATATGAAAATGGTTTGTCATTGCTGCTTCCTGGCATGATATTACAATTTTCTTATTTCTGGCTACTTTGTCCTGTAGGATAATGAGTTCACAAGAGTTGAAATCTCTCTTGAGTTCATTATAATCACACCAATATTTTCAATATAATGTAGATTCAAGTACCTCTTGTCTTACAACAGTTTGCTTAGTGCAGTGGTGGGATTCAAATACCTGAACAACCAGTTCTCTGCATGGATGCAGGCCTGGGCCACCAAGGATAGAATGGACTTTCCAAAGTGCCATCCATACTCTTCCTGTGGGCAGTTCTAGGCCTGGGAGGCCTCCTCCGAGGCCTAGAACAGACTTCCAGAAGCAATGTGGTGGGTTCTCCAAACTCAACAAAATTTAGCTACTGTTTTCCTGAACTGGTGCGAACCAGCTGAATCCCACCACTGGCTTAGTGACTGTTCAAAGTTAAATGGACCTCCCAAAAAGCTTTTATGAGCTGAATTCCAAGTTTTGACAGCTGGGCTCCTGTAGTCACATGAACATATTTTGGAAGTATGGCAACCAGTCTGCATTTACAGCTGTTTCAGCATTTCATGGTCACTTGGCAGAGATTTACGATGCATTATAGCAGAAATCAGTGTTAACATTCAATTTACAGTAAAAAAATGGCCATTGCAGAGAAAGGGTTTGCTTAATGACCACCACAAAAAGATATAAAATTGAGTCAATCACATAATGACCCACTTAACCACTGGAATGACCTGTGACCATCATTTCCAGCTTAATTATGGTTGTAAGTTGAGGACTATCTGTAAGGCTACACATGTAGTAGAAAATATTACATATTTTCCAAAAATTTATCCGTAACAAGATAGGTGATATTTGATAATTCCTGGTCTATAACTCCAGGTTCTTCCAGAATATATGATGTTAGTTTATTTGGACTCTTCTTAAAGCAGACATGTCAAACCTGCGACATCATGTGACGTCGCACGACGTATTGGGACAATTTTGTCATTGGTGGCAATGGGGTGGGCGCGGCTTCCGCATGACGCATCCAGCCCGTGGGCCGGCAGTTTGACACCCCTGTCTTAAAGAGAAGGGACCACAAGGTACATTCAATGTATTTTCAGTATGGCTGAATTCATGCATAACACTATGCCATGATTTGTTCATTAAACAACAATTGACCAGATCCACATAATTTGTTATAAACTGTAGCACACAAGACATAGTGTTTGGGTTGACTTAGATGGCAAGCCAGAACTAAACTGTGTTATTAGATGCATGAACCAATTTGTCATTTTAAAGGTATTGTTGACTAAGAAAAAGCAACTTAAACTAAATAAGGAGTTGCAAGAAATGCTGGTAGAAATAAGGATATAGCACAACATTTACCCCAACAAACCAAGAGGAATATTCATCTGCTTTCTGAACAAGATACTTACTATCTGTTAGTGGAGAAGAGAGTATTCTGGTGTTAAGTCCCATAATTTAATGAGAATGTTTTGCCTTGTTGCCATTTCAAATTTTGTCCTTTAAAGCTCAATGTTTGTGTTCTGCTTTATTTGGTTCTATTGATATCGTTTTAATCAATATTTTTTCATGGCAAGAGTGTGAAGAAAACCTGGATTGTTTCTGACAAATTCAAGGCTTCAGTGGCCCTGCCTGCTATTGGCTTCTTGAAAAACTAGAATATAATAAGGCCTTGTGTTTCTCTGCTTTTGGTGGTAAAAAAAACCTGTAACAGCTCACCTGCTTCTGGTTTGACCAAGCAGATTTTAGTTAGTTTTTTTCCTTCATTGCTTTGCAGGTAGAAGGCCAAATGTTGGGTGCAAGGAGGAGTTTATTACCTAGGAATTAGCTGAAAATTGCCTATTTTTCCACTCATTTATGCCAATCTGAATGAAGTTCAGGGTTTTATTAGAGCAGGTTTGATAAAGAATGATGCAGCAGATGGAGAAAAAAGCAGATGTAACAAACCCAAAATAATACTGTTGAACTATGTCTCCTAAGGGACGCGGTGGCTCAGTGTGTTAGGACGCTGAACTTGTTGATTGGAAGGTCAGCAGTTTGGCGGGTTGAATCCCGAGTGCCGCGTAGCAGAGTGAGCGCCTGTTACTCGTCCCAGCTTCTGCCCACCTAGCAGTTCGAAAGCACGTAAAAATGCAAGTAGAAAAATAGGGACCACTACGGTGGGAAGGTAACAGCGTTCCGTGCGCCTTTGGCGTCTAGTCATGCCGGCCACATGACCACGGAGATGTCCTCGGACAAGCGCTGGCTCTTCGGCTATGAAACGGAGATGAGCACCGGCCCCTAGAGTTGGAAACGACTAGCACGCATGTGCGGGGGAACCTTTACCTTTACCTTTACTATGTCTCCTAACCACATTGCTCTTTGTCCAAATAATGCAGGATTATGTTTCTTTGAGACAGAGGATGAAGCCAAAAAAAAAGGGGGGGAGCCTTACTTCCCCAAACTAAAATACAGTTATAACTGGCAAAACTGTCTGTCAACAGAATTTAATCTACAGTATTCCATTTTAAAAGGACAGTACCACAAAACTAGGGAGAATTAAGATCTTGAACGTTTGGAATAAAAATGATAATCTTATGATTATTTCTTTTGCTTTAAAGGTATAGTTTCCTCTCCTTTAGACAGGTTCTAAAGCTTAAAAATCTTGGTGTTAACTAATTTCTTTGATCTATTTCATTATTCACTATAGACGTGGTTGAACAATATTCAAGATAATTCCATTTTGCATTTGTTGGATTTTATTTGCCAAGTCAATAATTCAGCTTTTTTTTGTAGGTGGAATGTTTGAATATGTAAGTGCAGCTAACTACTTTGGGGAGATTGTTGAGTGGTGTGGATTTGCTCTTGCATGCAACAGCCTAGAAAGTACCGCTTTTGCCATCAGTACATTGCTGATATTAGGAAGCCGAGCATATACACATCACCAGTGAGTTTTCCAAAAATCTTCATTTCTCTTGAATGTTCATTTAAGTTTATATGACGACTGTCACAAATACTTGCTGTCTATATATCCTGAAGTTATTGCAGACATTAGTGGTTACATTTATTGTACAATTTGTCAAGGAAAATATAGTTAAGCCAAACCCTGGGTTCATCTATATGTTGGTTGGTTTTTTGTAAATTATGGTTTTTTTTTAATTAAAGTTACTTCCCAATAAAGAACAGTAGTTATCTTTAAAACATCATGTAATTTAGATAGCTCATTTGCAAGAAAGTTCTCATTAATATTCCAAAGTGAACTTGTTTGATTTCATACACTTGAATTAAACTTTGAGATATATTGTAAACAGGCCCACAACATATCCCCGAAAACAGTGAGACATGGATGATGCCCTGTCCCTTCCATGGGTATTGTATGAAGGGAAATCAGTAATCTTTTATCCAGAGAGTGTCCCTTGAAGGAATAGGAATACAAATCATAATCACCCTTACAAATCAACCACAGATACACCGCAACATGCCCCCTGCCTATTTTCCTATTTCCCCCTGCCTATAACAAGACTGCTTGATTCGCTTTGTCCATGTCATGCATACAAATTCACTGAAGAAGTCAATGTTGCTAGGATTGATACCATCAAAGCTGACACAAAGATGAACATCCAACAATTGAAAAAAGCTGTGCTTAATAGGGAAGCATGGAGAGCACTTGCCTATAAAGTCGTCAAGAGTCAGACACAGCTGAACTGTTAAAACTACTACTAATTACCTCAAAAACAGGTTGACTCAGCCTTCCATCCTTCCGAGGTAGGTAAAATGAGGACCCAGATTGTTGGGGGCAATAAGCTGACTTTGTAATAATGCCGCTTGGGGAGGAGGGGCGAAAGCCCTAATAAGCAGGCATATACATAGAATGAAGGCTATTGCTAAGCACATTGATTTGTGCTTTAGAATTGTAAGCCGCCCTGAGTCTTCGGAGAAGGGCGGGATATAAATGGGATTAAAATAAAAAAAAAATAAAATAAAAAACATCATGTAATTTAGATAACTCATCTGCATTAATATTCCAAAGTAAACCTATCTGCTTTCATACAGTTGCTGTCAAATCCTCAAACTATCTATTCATTTCATTTCATTTTCGGGTACTGCCATTCCATTGGGAGGGGGGAAAACTCTGTGGGCTTTGAGATGTATTTCCTTTACTTTGTTCTTTTCACCTTTGATGTATCGCTCTGAAAGGGAGGAGGAATGTGCCTGGGGCCATCTGTCTTATCTCTGCTGTGCTGGGAAGAGACGGGAGGTACATGGAATGCCTGAGAACTATAGTTTTACCACTCCGGTTCCCATAACAACTTCACACCTATGGATTGGCCGAAATCATACTGGACGATTGGGCACTGGGGATGGGTTTGAAAGGAGAGTTTTAATGTAATGTTTTGCATGGGATTTCTTCAGATCTTGCCTTGCTATTCTGCTATTACTATGTCCCAATAAAAGTTCCTTTCGAAATGATGTCAGTTTCAGGAGTTCTGCTTTCTGGAGATTGCTAGCTGAGGCAGAACCTTGCATTAGGCACGATTTGTAAAGTGGTCAGCCTGGAGAGGCTTCCGCCCTACCATGGGGACCGTGCATACCATGTTTCTCCATGACAGCGAGCAGGATGAGACTGAGTGCTGGGAAGAATCTGCCACCAAGACTCACCCTGAAGAGAGCCCCTCCGAATGGATGGAGGAAACAGCTGCCATGGACAAATCCATGAGGCCAAGGTGGTCGGTTAGCATGGGGAAAAGGGAAGACTGGGACGGAAGGATCCAAAGAGTAACCTTCACCCGAGGCAGCCAAAAATAGGGCTGGAGGTATGAACTGGAACTAGTCTACGACAAAGAGGAACCAAGGGAGAACAGGACCCCATTGACCAGATCCTGAAACAAGCAATGCACTTCATGGTGGAAGCCTTTCAGGATTTGAAGGTGAAATCCGAGCAGTGCAGAGGGAGAAGTGAGGAATGACTTGAGGAAGCGGCGCACAGCAAGAGCGAGTTGGTAATTACTGAAACTGCAGCGGGGACAGATGGCTGTACTAAGATGGTGGCAATCACCCCAGCCACCCCGGCCCCATGGGCTGAATGTCCTGCAAATAGCAGGGGAAAGAGCCCCACAGCCTGAACCAAAATTGGTACCCTTTCAAGTGAAATTCGATGAAGACCCCCAAAAGTTAGGATTCTTCCTTGCTCATGTCCTTACCTACACGCAAGTGTACAGAAGAACCCTCCCCAGCAAGGAAGCTAAAGTCAGGGTTATCACCCTGGCCCTAGAAGGCACCGCAGCCCGGTGGATGGTAACCCTGTACAACTCTGACACCCAGGAGCTCTGAAACTTTAACCACTTCATGACTGCCTTGAGGCAGCGTTTTGAAGACCATATGGCCAATCGGAAGGCGTGAGGCATAAAAATGGTGAGGCAGGGACGCTGCCCTGTAGCCGAATACACAGAGGAGTTCCGAGATTTGGCATGCCGACTAAACTGGCCAGAGGACATCTTGGTGAGCTGCTTTAAAGATGGGCTTAATGATGACCTAAATAATGCCTGCATCACCCATGGTGCCCCAGCCTACCTGCATGACTGGTGCATCCTGGCCAAAGAAGCAGAGATTGACTAGAATCACAACCAATACAGTCAGGCAGGGTTTGTAAATGGTCTCCGACGGAGAAGAAAGGAGAGGCAGCCAAACCCACAACAGCTCAACTACGCTCAAACGCTTGCTTCAAATGTGGCAAGGAAGGCCATCACACTTTGGAGTGCTGCACAAAGACCCCTGCCAAGAAAGGAGACTGACTGTCTGGAGGGAAGTTAGTTAAATCTGCTCAATGCCCAAAGGACATGGCCCTGAAGAGCACAGAGGTTGTGGAGTTCCACCCAACTCCCAAACTAGGAGGGGGAACTCCAACCCCACCTGAAGACAAACCAGGGACGCCTAAAAGCGACTATAAAGACGACCCCTTGGTGGACTTCTTTTAGTGGGGCAGCATGTCAGACCCTCAAACTATCTATTAAGTTCATTTCATTTGCAGCTACTGCCATTCTGTTGGGAGAGGGAGAACTCTGTGGGCTTTGAGATGTATTTCCTTTACTTTGTTCTTTTTGCCACTGATGCATCGCTCAGGATGTGAAAGGGAGGAGGAATGTGCTTGGGACCACCTGTCTTATCTCCTCTGCTGGGAAGAAAGCAGGAGGAATACGGAACGTCTGAGAACCGCGGTTTTATGACTCCGGTTCTTTTTTTTTTTTTTTTATTGAAAAGTTTTAAAATACAGTTTTCCTTTAAAAAACCCCCCCTTCCCCCTCCCTCCTCCCCTCCCTACCTCCCCCCTATCTCCCCCCTCCCCCTCTCCCTCCTCCCTCCCCTGCCTCCCCCCCCTACTTCCCCTCCTCCCCCCCTCCCCCCCCGACTTCCCAGAGCAAAATACAAGGTATATATCTAAAAAGCAATCATAAACAATCATATACTAACAATTATAAACTCTAAAATCCATCACTCTCTAGCTTATATAGAGTAAACCAATCCTTAATAATACTAAATATGTATAAAAAACTAAAATAAAAGAAAACTAGCGTCATTCCCATCTATGTTCTTCCACAATTCACTATTTCCTAAACATATTCTCATTTACACATCACAAACACCTATCCCTATTAACCTCTCTAGCCAAAATAGGCTATAATAGATAATTCTTACACAAATTAACCCACATTAACCCACAAAACTTTCTTCCTCTTCCTCTGTAGTAAATTGTCCATTAATTCCAAATTAAAGATTCTGTTACCATACATATCATCCCAAAACTCTTAAAAACACAACTACCCCTTGACTATCAGTATGTTGTGGAAGTTCCATAGATTTCTACTAGACCTATCTTCTTTTCTTTTTTGAGCGTTTTAAGGCAGCACGCGTCACCCTCTGTTCTCTAGGATCATCCAAAAGAGTTGCAGCTTGATCTCCTCCTGTACCATTCTCGTCTATCTGTCCATCTTCATCCTCTTGATGTTCTCCTTCTCCAGATCCCTCTGCAGCTTCCAAAAGTGTTGATGGGGTTGCTTTTAAGACATTATTGTAAAAATCATGCGCTTGCTTCACAATACCCAAACAGTACCTTTTGCCTTCATACATAAAGCTCAACCCAGCTGGGATCTCCCATCTGAACCTTATATCCCTTTGCTTGAGCTCTTGCACAAGAAATATAAAGTCCTTCCTTCTCTTTAAAATCTTTGGAGGAATTTCTTTTAAAACCAAAACTTCTTGACCAGCAATCACAACTTTAGTATCATAGGCAGCTTGTATAACTTCATCTCTAATTTCCCTTTTTACAAAATAAACCACCACATCTCTAGGCAACTTTCTCTGTTTAGCAATCCACGAGTTCACACGAAACACTTTGTCCATGCCTTGTTTTATTTCAGATGCTGGATGGTTCAATACCACCTCAAAAGCCTCAGAAACCAGCTGCTTTAAATCTTCCTTAATATTCTCTTTTAGGCCTCTAATTCTAACAGCAAACTGCATCTGATAAAATTGGGCCAAACTCAGTTCGCTATCCATTTTGTCTTTGAAATCTTCAATTTCCAATACTTTTGCTTCTAATATAGCATTCTTTTGAGTCAGTTCTGCCACTTTGTCATCCAGCACCTCCACACATTTAGCTATTTTATGCACTGAGGACAAAATGTCTACCTTCATCTCTCCAAGTTTCTGTTCCATCCTTTCTTCCATTCTCTGCTCCAATTTCTCCAATTTCTCCTCCATCTGTGCAAATTTAACACCCATTGACTCCAAAATTAACTGGGTATGTTTTTCAAGATCCTTCGATGTCACTACATCTGGAGAATGCAACGCCTGCAGTAATGATTGTTGTTGCACCGGAGAATTTCCAGCACTCCGAAAAGTTCTAGGGGGAGGTTTAGACGCCATCTTTTACTTACAATTGTGTCGCACTTTCACTTTAAGTTTTAAGCAAAGTCCATCAAGCTCGAGAGTAAAATAAAATAATCCTTTTCATCTCTTCATCTTTCCCTCTTGTACTGCTCTGCCTGCTCTTTTCCTTTCATAGTCTCTCCTTCAAGCAGGGATGGTCGCAGACGCCTGGCTCTGCTCCATGAAATCCGGAGCAGAGACGCAAGCCAGCTGGGAGCAGCCCAGGCTGCGGGGGAGTTCGATCCTTCAGCCGCCCAAGCTCCAAGCTCAGGCGGCCCCGGAGAACTCAACCCCTACCTGGGGGCTCACCCCCTCCTCTTCTCCCGAGGAGGGGGCTTCAAATTCGCCCGAACAGCTGATCGGCGCTGTTTCGGGCGAAAAATCACACAGCTGGGCGGCGGGCAGCCCGGGAAGGCTGTCTCCGGCGCCACGGAGCCACCGGAAGTCTCATGACTCCGGTTCTTATAACAACTTTCCATCTATGGATTGACTGTCACTATGTCCCAATAAAAGTTCCTTTTGAAATGATGCCAGTTTAAGGAGTTCTGCTTTCTTGGGATTGCTAGCTGAGGCAGGACCTTACAGTTCCATTAAACTTTGAGATACATTGTAAACAGGCCCACAACTTACCCCTGGAAACAGTGGGATATGAATGATGTCCTTCCGTGGGTATTATATGGGAGAAATCAGTAAACTTTTATTCACAGGATGTCCCTTGAAGGAGTAGAAATTATGTTTTATTGATGAATTTGTGTGGTCACATTTTGAAGCAAAGAAGCTTGCCAAACTTCCAGACTTTTGGTTTTGCAATAAATATTTTTAAAATAATTAAAAGGCAGCCATTAACTTACCTTGTGAATTTGTTAGGTTCTATGCCTTTAATGTGGAGGGAATGGACTTATATAGAAACATATAAAAGAAATGTGAACCAGGTTTATAATGATCTACCATCCATATTTTAAAATTTAAGAAATAGCTATTTTAAATAATTGCTCCAACTTTCTGCGTTGAATTATATTTTATAATTTAAGATGCCTGAAAAGTGAGCAAATATTTCCTGGTTAACATTAAAAGAGTTTTGAAAATATTATATAATATACCACTTGTAGCATATTTTAAATCAGCTATTATAGTTGCCTGTATTATTTTACTTTTATTTGATGATTTTAGCTGTTTTCATTTGTACCATCTCATCTGTCTCTGGCCTTTGGCTGTAATAAGGATTCATTCATTCACTTCTGTTTTATTTACTTTTTTAATATCTGAACTTTTGAGCTCTTTTATAATATTTTCCTGATACAAAGTAAGCAGCTTTTTAAATGACACTGAAAGGGCTTTATAAACTTCATAAATAATTTGGAAGAAACACTTTGGATCTTGGCTAAACCACAATATGTTTCTGCTGTACTTTGAAACTGTTACACTTCTTTTTAGATTTTCATAAGAACTGGAAAAAGATGCATCTGCTTTTAAGAGTTCAATTGATTATATGCTTCTTTAATGTTTCAACTCATTAAACCAGCTACATCCTTTTTTTCAAAAGTCAAAAAGTCAGGCTTTTTAAAATGGATCATTTTGGTGATTTACACTGATTTTTCCTTATCTGTATTTATTTGACTGTTAGCCCTTTTGAATGCCATATAAGCAAAAAACAAAGATGTAAACTGAAAATCATAATAATTTGTATTTAAAAAATAACTGATTTTTGCGATTGGTAAGAAACATTTTATCATAATGTTATACACGTAATGTGATAAAAAGTTATTTACATTTCTTAAGAATTTGACATGTTTTTTACTTTTTTCTTTTTCTTCAGATGGTATCTCAACAAGTTTGAAGATTATCCACGTTCCAGAAAAATTCTAATTCCATTTATTTTCTGAATTCTCTATCAACTTCTCTACTTTGATTCTGTATAATGCATTAAAATTGCAGGTGGGTAGGTGGTTGTTGTTAACTAAAACAGGGTTTTTATAGATATTTCTAGGGAAATTCTTCACAATACTAACATGGTATTATTGAGTGATGTGACGCTTTAATTCTCCTTTTTTAATATTAAAATCTAAAACCAGCAGAAAGCTCTGCTGTTGATTATTAGTAGTTAGTAGTTATTAGATTATTAGTAGTTTGAATTTTGATAAGGAGAGAGAATTCATGTTATTATGAACATGAATTGGAAAGCCATATCTGATATCAGAACATAGATTTGAAAAGGGAATGTTCATTGGAGTGGATATTTATATTAAAGCTAGATAAAAATAATAAAGTTTTGCAAATAATCCAGGTTAATAGTGAATGTGTACAGTACCATGCTTCTTGAGTTTGGCAACTTGTCTGGAAAATCCAGGAATACAATCCAGTTTTTACTTTTAGCAATGTATAAGCAAAAGACATAGCTCAATATTATCAGCAATGGTATCTACAATATATATATTTGCATTTAGCAAAAAACAAAACTAGTGAGTATTCACTCTGAGTGAATCAATATGGCTAATCACCCTTACTATTCCACTGGCAAAATGCCACCAAACCAAGTGTCACAAAATGTACCAATTTGGTTCAGAGATGATATCATGTTGATGTTTAAGGTCAAGTTGTTAGAATCAGGTAATGCTGCAGTTATAGTGATAAAGATGTTAGAGCAGCCTTTCTATAAATGCTGATAGTATAAGCATTGGGCAAACTGTTTGATAGTAGCTGAATTTGATAATAGCTCTTGTATAGCCAAGACAATGTATTCTACATTGATTATTGTATGTTTATGACCAGTGTCTCAAAGGTGCTTTTTCCAAAAGGCCCCTGGACTTTCTTGGAATTCAAAGAAATACCCAGGAAATGGAAGAAAGCTGTCAACTAGACTGCGCAAACACTTCCTGGCTATCAAAAGATATGACCCACTATTCCTCATGTCCGTCCACGAAGAATCAGAAGGACACAAATTTGATCTAATCGGGACCACAGTTGTAACCCAGGCAAAATCAAGGAGACAAAGAGAATTCCTTGAAGCCTGCTTTTCCACCAATAATTCAATAAACAGACACATTGACATCAACCCAGTCTACCAATCGCTGAGAACCAAAGAACTACTTCAACCGCGATTCCTAAGATAGCATTTAAAAACTAACAAACAGGCACCCCACCACGCAGCAACGGAAATCATAACTCTTCACACAAAATTTTCTTTTTACAAAGTTTTATTAGTTTATAATATATGATACAATCAAAATACAAAGTAAATAGTGGAAAAGATGGGGAAGGGAAAAGGGAGTAGAAAAGTGAGGTAAAGGAGAAAAAAAGGAAAAAAAAGCATTGACTTCCGACTTCCTTTGGTGCAATATAGAGTATCAACTTGAAACCTCAACTTTTTACTTTTACAAAATAATATAAACTAGCCATTTCAATAACATCAAATCTATCTAATTGGTAAAGGCCACAATCAAAATTTTGGGTTTTTTTTTCACCTCACACAAAATCTAGAAGCGGTTTCCATGTGGCAATAAAAGTGTTTGTATTTTTTTTTTAATCAGTACAGTCAGTTTAGCCATTCTGCTAGCTCCATCACTTTTTGTAGCCATTCCTCCATTGTAGGAACTGATGTAGTCTTCCATTTCTGAGCGTAGAGTAATCTTGCTGCTGTCAACATACATAACATCAAAGTTCCGTATTTTTTTCCCAGGTCTTTATCCATTAGCCCCAAGAGAAAAGTCTGGTTTTCTTTCTATATTTAGTTTAAGAATTTTCTGTATTAATATATGAATCCTATTCCAATATTTTCTTGCTTTATCACAGGTCCACCGTAAATGGTAAAAGGTCCCCTCTTTGCCTTTACATTTCTAACATTCATTTGAAATACCTTTGTACATTTTTGATAACTTGTGTTAAGTACCAACGATACATCCTCTTGTAAACCTTTTCTTTTAGATTATAATTTAATGTAAGTTTTAATGTTTTATTCCACATATTTAGGAGGCTAATGCCTCCTTAAGTAACACCAGCTGCCTGCAATTAGTGCAGGTTCGCATCCCACCAGGCTCAAGGTTGATTCAGCCTTCCATCCTTCCGAGGTAGGTAAAATGAGGACCCAGATTGTTGGGGGCAGTTAAGCTGACTTTGTAATAATGCCGCTTGGGGGGGTGTATGAAAGCCCTAATAAGCAGGCATATACATAGAATGAAGGCTACTGCTAAGCTTGTAAGCCGCCCTGAGTCTTCGGAGAAGGGCGGGATATAAATGGAATTAAAAATAAAAATAAATATTTTCCCATTGTTCAAGCATTATATTATACCCCAAATTCCTTGCCCACTGAATCAATTTTCCAGATTTAAATTCAATAACATTTTGTAAACTTTAGCAATAATATGTTCATCATTACCGCACAGTAGGCTTTCCAATTCATTTTTAACAAAATTAAACCTATAATTCTTTTTATCTCTCGAATCTTTCTTTCAATTGCATATATCTAAATCAATGGCAGACATGACCTTCTGATTCTAGCTCCTGCTTGGATTTGAGGGTAGGTTCACCCAGGCTGAAAGATATTATTTTACCATAAGTCCATCAAATTGGCCTCATCACCATCTCTTTTCTAAAAAAGGCTCCTTGCGGGGAAATGCAAAATGGCATCTCCATAGAGAATCTTGTTTTATATTTGATCCAAATTCTCAAAATGGCATGCCTGGTAAAGTGACTATTAAAATCAACGTTTACTTTGTCATACCCCAGATAGCCATGCCAACCAAACCTTAATTCCTGGCCTTCCAGTAACCTCTTATTCTGAAGGTTCACCCATTCTTTTAGCCAAACCAAACAACAAGCATCAAAATGCAGTTTCAAATCAGGAAAACCCAACCCCCCTCTTTCCTTAGCATCTTGCAGTAATTTATATCTAATTCTCAGTTTTTCCCCCTGCCATATATAAACTTAGAGATATCCCTCTGCCATTGTTTAAATGGAGTTTTAGTGGTATAGTATTTGAACAAGAAATTTGACCACATCTCGATAACAACAGCCAAACAAACCGGAACAAAACTATGACTCAGAAGCACCCAAACAACACTAAAATGCTAATTTGCATCATACAAAGCCTGCAGCCCAGTAACAACAACCATCCAATCAAACAGCCCAAAATCAGACCATAACTCATAAATATCAGAACAAAAAACATTGATACCAATTTGCATCACATAAAAAGGTATTTAAAGGCCAGTGTTCTGACATACAAGCACAGCTCAAAGCACACTGACGATGTCTCCTCGAATGGTGACGAAAAGTTTGCAACCAAACTGCCAAGCTCAGAGCTCAAACCAACAGCCTAGTCATCTAAATGTTTATGTCTTCTGAAATCTATTCCTGAGGGGATTTTTTGCATTGACAGCTCATGAAAGCTTGAGGTATATTGAAAAGATAAATAAATGATATACTAAAACCAGCATGTTTTCATGGATACGAACGACAGATGTTTTTTCCCCGCTGCCTCAGGTGTTTGGGATTTGTTGCTACTTTTGTATTATTCAGTAACACAAATCTCTTCTGTTGTACAATACAGTATGGAAGCAGTGCTATTTAAAGAACAATGAATAATAATTTGATACAGAAGTGTTGAACATTGTTCAACTATCTAAATGGAAGATTACAATATATGAATGATTTTCTACATTCATTTAAATAATCAAAGATGGCATGCACATTTGGAATTTAGGTATTTCACATAAACCATCACAAAATGACTTCCTTGGGATGTAGCCAATTACAATCCACCTCTTTCCAGAAAGGAGACTAAAACTAAAAGGTAAATGAACTACGGTAAGAGCCTGCCTATAAGATAAAGAGTTCTAAACCTCAAAATAAAAACCCACAACTTTTTATTTTAGATTATTTCCTTCTTTATGAGAGCACATACAACTGTGTATATAAGCAAAACCATCTTCCTTATTCATATGCTTATGAAACTCACCCTGCCATCATGTCCCTGTACAATCTCCCTCACATCTCCCGTTGCTCTCAAATTCTCTACATCCCACTTTTTTCCAGACTCTGCTTTTCACCATAGTACAGGTGAAACTCAAAAAATTAGAATATCGTGCAAAAGTTCATTTATTTCAGTAATGCAACTTAAAAGGGGAAAGTAATATATGAGATAGACTCAGTACATGCAAAGCAAGATAGTTCAAGCCGTGATTTGTCATAATTGGGATGGTTATGGCGTACAGCTCATGAAAACCCCAAATCCACAATCTCAGTAAATTAGAATATTACATGCAATCAATAAAACAAGTATACATAGAACAATATCAGACCTCTGAAAAGTATAAGCATTCATATGTACTCAGTACTTGGTTTGGGCCCCTTTTGCAGCAATTACTGCCTGAATGCGGCGTGGCATGGAAGCTATCAGCCTGTGGCACTGCTGAGGTGTTATGGAAGACCAGGATGCTTCAATAGCAGCCTTCAGCTCTTCTGCATTGTTCGGTCTCATGTCTCTCATCTTTCTCTTGGCAATGCCCCATAGATTCTCTATGGGGTTCAGGTCAGGCGAGTTTGCTGGCCAATCAAGCACAGTAATCCCACGGTCATTGAACCAGGTTTTGGTGCTTTTGACAGTGGGCAGGTGCCAAGTCCTGCTGGAAAATGAAGTCAGCATCCCCATAAAGCTCGTCTGCAGAAGGAAGCATGAAATGCTACAAAATCTCCTGGTAGATGGCTGCATTGACCCTGGACTTAATGAAGCACAGTGGACCAACACCAGCAGATGACATGGCTCCCCAAATCAACACAGACTGTGGAAACTTCACACTGGACTTCAAGCATCTTGCAGTGTGTGCCTCTCTATTCTTCCTCCGGACTCTGGGTCCTTGGTTTCCAAATGAGATGCAAAAGTTGTTCTCATCAGAAAAGAGGACTTTGGACCACTGAGCAACAGACCAGGTCTGTTTTTAGCCCAGGTAAGACGCTTCTGACGTTGCTTGTTGTTCAGGAGTGGCTTGACAAGAGGAATACGACATTTGAAGCCCATGTCGAGGATCCGTCTGCGTGGGGGGGCTCTTGATGCACTGACTCCAGCCTCAGTCCACTCCTTGTGAAAGTCCCCAACACTTTTGAATGGCCTTTTCCTGACAATCTTCTCCAGGCTGCGGTCATCGCTGCTGCTTGTGCACCTTTTTCTTCCACACTTTTCCCTTCTACATAACTTTCTATTAATGTGCTTTGATACAGCACTTTGGGAACATCCAACTTCTTTTGCAATTACCTTTTGAGGCTTTCCCTCCTTATGGAGGGTGTCAGTGATGGTTTTCTGCACAACTATCAGGTCAGCAGTCTTCCTCATGATTGTGATTCCTACTGAACCAGACTGAGAGACCATTTAAAGGCTCAGGAAACCTTTGCAGGTGTTATGGCTTAATTAGCTGATTAGAGTGGGACACTTTGAGCCTAGAATATTGCACCTTTCCACAATATTCTAATTTACTGAGATTGTGGATTTGGGGTTTTCATGAGCTGTAGGCCATAATCATCACAATTATAATAAATCACGGCTTGAACTATCTTGCTTTGCATGTAATGCGTCTATCTCATATATTAGTTTCCCCTTTTAAGTTGCATTACTGAAATAAATGAACTTTTGCACGATATTCTAATTTTTCGAGTTTTACCTGTATGTTGTGCTTTTTCAAATCAGATGCCTTATTTTTCCCCACTAACATTGAACAGGCTTCAATTCTTTTGTGGTGTATTTCCAAAGCCTTTCCTGTTATTATCTCCCTGCAGGAAGAGCACTGGAATCAGTCACTGCTCTTTCAGGTGGTGTGGGTGGGATGCTGATTTGTACCAGTCCAACATCTTTATCTTCTAACAATGTTTAAAATTCACATAAAGCCAAAAGTAATTCTCTGAATGAAGTCAGCAATAGCTGAAGGTGTTGAAGAACTTCTGAATTATTTAAGAAAAAAAATAGGAATCAACAGGAAATGTTCAAGTTTATGAGAAGAAGCCATTATGTGCAATGGCATCTATTCCAAATCTATATTTTGCATGATTTTATAATCAATTACAGGGGAGAGCCAACTGGTAATGTGGTTAAGGCACCAGGCTAGAGACCAGGAGTTCTGGTCTTGCCTTAGGCGAAAACCAACTGGATGACCTTGGGAAAGTCCCTTTCTCTTACTCCTAGAAAGGAGATAATGGCGAACCACTTCTGAAATATTGCCAAAAAAAGAATTGCAGGGACTCATCCAGTCAGTCACCAGCAGTTAAAAACTGACTCCAAGGTGCATGGATACTATTCCATAAACCGAAGAAGAAATTTCTCTCAAAACTTCCCCTAGAGTTTATTTAAATTAGAGACCATCTCACAAATCAAGTGAAGTATGGATTCTTTATTATATATAGTATTGGAAGCAGCCAAGCAAATTCTAAAAGGGACAGAGATGAAAATTCTCTCTAGACTTGCAAATTAGGATTATACCTGTAATCTCTACAGCAAAATAAATCATTGGATATAGCAGTAAATGGATAATGCTGAGGTAAGGCTAGAGAGGTAATTTTTATTTATTTATTTTAATTCCATTTATATCCCGCCCTTCTCCGAAGACTCAGGGCGGCTTACAAGCTTAGCAGTAGCCTTCATTCTATGTATATGCCTGCTTATTAGGGCTTTCACACACACCCCCAAGCGGCATTATTACAAAGTCAGCTTAATTGCCCCCAACAATCTGGGTCCTCATTTTACCTACCTCGGAAGGATGGAAGGCTGAGTCAACCTTGAGCCTGGTGGGATGCGAACCTGCACTAATTGCAGGCAGCTGGTGTTACTTAAGGAGGCATTAGCCCACTGCTCTACCAAGGCTCAGTAAGGCTAGAGAGGTAATGAGGTTTATATTGCAAAAACCAATACTGAATGGGACAAAAGCTGTGTTCTTTGAATAAGTTACCACTGTGATCCAGTGATATTTCTATTCCTGATCAACATCCCCAGAGCTCCTGTCTGGGAGTTCTATTTTGTGGCTTGGGCAGTGATGAGATGTTCACACCACTTCGGCAGAACTGGCAGCTAATTTTTTGTTGCCCAGGACCAGAATGGACTTCCAGAAGTGGCAACCACACAGACAACCAGTTGTTCACATATTTGAATCCCACCACTGGTTTGGGGTGGTATTTTCCATTTCCTTGCAGGTAGTTTCCTACATATATTGCCCACTATTTACCTAAGAGTAAATAGAAAAATTCCAAAATTATTGCGACAAACCTCTGCAGAATTTTTTTCCCCAAGTGCCTAAATTAAAAAATAGGGATGTGAGCCAGTTCTGGTCCCCAAATCCATTAGTTTTGGTGTATTCTTCCTGGAAAAAAATTAATAGCAGTGTTTAGAATTAGAGCATTCCGTTCTACCTTTCAAATTTTATCAACATAAAAACAACAGCTTTTATGACAGGGAAATACTCTCCCTTGGACTACCATCATTAAAATCAGAGTTCTGTGATTTTGTTACATTATAGAAGATATCTCTTGACACACTCCTCTCAAAACTGAGTGGCTGTGGGTACAGGTGCTTGAACTGCCCAGATTTGGGGGATACTCTTTGATCTTGGATGATATAGCAGCCCTCCCCCTTCAAGGTTGGTACACATTCTGGGGTTCTTCCTGGACTTGTAGCTCCTTGCTTGATGAACAAGTGTCAGCTGTGGCTACGAAGGCCTTTGCAATTCTATGTGGTGTGCCAGTTGTGCCCTTCACAGGGTCATTCAGACAATTTGTCACACTCTAGTGACCTTGTGACTTGACTACATGGTGCTGTCCTTGAAGGCCACCTTGAAGCTTTGGCTGGTTCAGAATGCAATGGGGCAAGCAGCAATGGACTTGCTGAGTATGCCCATGTAAGACCTTTGCTTCATGAGCTCTCCGGCTGCCAGTTTGTTTCTGGGTATGATTTAAGTTGCTGGTCATTACTAATAAAGCTCTACATGGTATAAGGCCAGGTTGCTTTAGGAACTGCCTGTCTCCCATAACATCTGCTCAGCCAATTTGATCTTACAGATTTGATGCACTTGGGTTCCATCAATTAAATAACGTTATCCATCAGGACCCTGAAAGCACCCCTTCTTGGAAGAGGTGCCTGCCCTCTGGAAAGCAGTTCCCGCTGTGATCCAGATGGGCCCCATTCTGCTGTTGTTTGGAAGAGCCATAAAAACCTGGCTCTTCACCCAGGACTTTGAGAAGGGAAAGTAAAGCACCTTTGCTTCTTTCCATCTGGTCCGTTGTTCTTGCCATCTTTTATTAGCTTTATTGCCATCCCTTGTTTTGAGTGTTGTGAGCCTCCCAGAGTCATTGGGCATTGGGCAGCATGCAAGGTTAATAAATCATTATCTTTTTCTACAGCTGGCTGACAATTTATTTTTCCAGGAAAAGCAGATTTAGGGAGGGGTTATCTACTTGCCATACCAAACACTATTTTCTTTTTTCTCAAATAGAAAAAGTGAGACAGAGAGATGAAAACAGAGGTGGTGGGGTATTTGTGGTACATCATATCGTGTTCTTATGGAAATCTTTCTGTTTTATTGCTTTGGCACGTGGTCCCGAGTTATTAAGGCAGAGGAAGAAGCACAAGGATTGCTCTTTTTTGCTACATCTCCAGCAAACATTTTCTTTCTCTAATGAATTCAAAAACTATTTCCAGGCTACATTCTGACCTGGTTTGTACATTATATTATGAGTTTTCCTGCATAAATAATATATGGCAGCTCTTAAGGGCTTTGTTGGCCCTCCTCCCTGGCTATTTGGCTATTTGCATGCCATTTATATGATAGACTCCTTCATATATGTGTAAACTGGCTTTTCCATTTGACAATTTGTAGTTAAAGAAACAGGATTTTTTAATACACATCCATAGCCCCAGTGATTTAAAAAAAATGTTTTTCCTTTCTTAGAACACAGTATCTGAGGGTCAGATATAATAAGATCAGTTTTAGAGCACATTTCCTTCCTTTCCTTTTCACTCTTCATGGCATTAATGTATGGGCACCTACAATGCTCTCCATGAAAGTTAACTTCTCTTCCCACCAAGCACACACAGAAAAGCACGGACACAAAAACTCATCCTCCTTTCCCTTTCAACCCCTTTCAGAGTTTAACTGAGCCAAATGTCTAATTGCTGTAATTATAACAAGATTGCAATTTAGTAGACTGGGAATTTGGGTGAGGGAAAAACCAGTAGTTTGTATTTCCTTTCTGTCTTTGTGTTAGCTGTGTAGCCACATACACTTTCCTTGTTTTTCAAATCTGTTTCATTTTTTTTTCTTTGGCAAGCAACTAATTGTACAAATATATATTAACCGCTGGGCTGACATAGCAAGCCTGACTTGGGATGGAGGACAGATGTTTTCATGAACTGATCAGTTTTAGAACAACTGCTGGAATCTGCCCAATGATACAGACAAAATAGAGCAGGCCACAGCTCAGGATGTTTATAGTTGTACATACAGAATGATCATTCCTAAAGGATGGGCTTTTTATTCTGCTTCATCAAGGGCTGGGTAGTGGCTGGACACTTATGTGTAAAGAACTAAGTCACTTTGTGATAAAATTTAGCATACTAGCTTAACTTCTAACTAAATGTTAGCTAGTTTTCAATGAGCCTGGTGAATTTTAATTCTTGCATAGTTTCAGTTAAAATCGAACAGGAAAGCATTTTAAAATGCAAAGTTAAAAAAAATGAAATGATCATATTCCAGTCTTTAATGAATAGAAAAAAAAATAAAACTAATCCTATTGTGGGACTATTTCTAAAATTTGAAAAAAAATTAAAATAAGCATCTCCTCTACAGACTGGATTCACAATCCAGTCACAAACTACTAATAACAGGATATCTATTATATCACAAATTATTTGCAGGTATATAATTTACAAAACATACTAGGATTGATCTTGCAAAATTCAGAAAAGTTCCTGTTCTTGTTTTTTCTTGATTCTCTCATTCCCACGTAACTCCAAATCGCATTTGACATTATGGAAATCTATTCTAGTATTATTGCCATGGATCTTCCCAAGTTGTGAAATAAGATAATATTTAAAAATTATTTTACCAGACATAGTAGGTATCCTTTCAAAATTAAAAATGCCAATAGGCCATGAAGATCTGGATGGATAAACAAGGTCAGATTAAATTTTATTGAGATGGAGTTGTTTGTCATCCATCAATACAAGGGCAATCTACTAACGTTGGCTCTCATAGTTGCTCTGGATAGGATTATACACTTCCAAAAGGTGTTGGTTTGTGACCTAGAGGTCTCCTGGGTTCTCAGGTCCTGTTTAAACAGCAAGCAGAAGTCATGGCTAAGATAGCCTTACACACTGTGGCTGGTACACCAGTTGTTGCACTACCTGAACCAAGTTGCTCCAGTTGCAATACCCAGGATGTCAAACTGCCGGCCCATGGGCCGGACGCGTCATCCAGAAGCCGCGCCCACCCATTGCCGGCAATGGAAAAAAGTCCCAAAACATTGCACGACATCATGTGACATTGCGAGTTTGACAGTTTAATCAATACTGTAACATATGCCAGATGGGGTTGCCTTTATAAATGGCCCAAAACTACAACTGGCACAAAAGGTTTGGCTAAACTTCTGATACGCCACACCCATTTGGCTAAAATAACACCTATTTTAGAATCACTGAATCCACCACCAGAAGGCTGCTGGACCAAATTCAGAAGTTATTACCTTTAAATCCTTTAATGCCTTACCAAAATTGAATATTCCTATTTGGTCCTATCATCAAGAGAGGGCTTGTTGCAGGTTTCCTCTCCTTGCAAGATACATGGCTTGGCAATAGGTCTTCAAATAGACCATTTCTCGGTCAAACATCTATGTGGAATTTAAAGGACCGCTGGAATTGGGCTCCCAGTAATAATTTAAGTAATATTTAGGTAATAATTTAAGCGACTTAGCATTCCCCAAAAGCTGTCTTCCAGATGTGTTAGAATCTGGCTAGGAATTTGGGATCTTGTATTTCGACACATCTAAGGTCGCCCGATTGAAAAAGGAATGTAGTAAGCTGCCTTTTGCT
The DNA here is from genome assembly GCF_964194415.1 of Vipera berus. Taxonomy (NCBI): domain Eukaryota; kingdom Metazoa; phylum Chordata; class Lepidosauria; order Squamata; family Viperidae; genus Vipera; species Vipera berus. Next base: position 125,328,059 of record NC_138204.1, on the reverse strand, counting down.
CTTTTGTTACAACGTACTGGGTCGTCTTGAGCGCGTTTTAAGTTTGCCTAACTTTTCGTTATCGAAGAAACAATCGAGTTTTAATGAAACTTGCATTGCATTCTTTTCTCATACTTTCCGATCCCTCTGGCAAAAAGCAGCTGCTTTGACCGGCGAACGTCTTAAAATGTTGCTTTACAGACGCTTTCGCCCCCAAGAGGAAGAAGAAGAAGAAGAAGAAGAAGAAAAAAATCGCATCTCGGAAGTTTCGTTTCCCAGCAATCCGACCGTCGCTCTGGTAAGCGCGCCTGTTGTAGTTTTCTCTTTAATCAGGGAGGATCGAAGAGAGCTGTCCTCGTGGAAAACTGCCACTGCGCAGGCGCAGCGTTGATTTTAAGAAGGGGGGCCGCGAAGCGGGGGGGTTGCACGGGGTCCAGTCCGTTGGCGTCGTCCGCCTCTTTCTCCAGCCTAAACGCCCCGCCTCAGATGCCGTTGCCGCCCCTCCTCCTCCTCCTCCTCCTCTTCCAGGCGCGTGTCTGACGGGCCGTCGGAACCGGCTGCAAGGCAGGGCCGGATGGATGGATCCCCGGGTTGCCTGGATCCAGCCCGAGCAGAAAGGCCCCGCCAATGCGCTCTGGATGCAGATCTGGGAGACCTCGCAAGGCCGGAGCGGCGGCGGTGCCGCCGGCGGCTCTTCGCCGTCCTCGTCGTCTTCGCCTGCCTTCCCGCCGACGGCCGCCAGCCGCTATTCCTTTTGCCGGTTTAGCCCGGCGGCAGCGGCGCCTCCACCGCCCTGTTCCGAGGCCGCTGCCGTTGTTGTTGCCGCTGCTGCTGCTGCCGGCGGACCTGTGTCGTCTCCTCAGCTGATCTCCAAGCCGGCTTCCCTGCGCCTTCTCCCTGCCCAGAGCGGGGAAAGACGAGCGCCTCGCCTGCTGCTCCTACAGAAGGCCCCGTCCGCCTCCTTCTCCTCCTTCTCCTCCTCCTCCTCGGCCGAGTCTGGCGCTGACAGCCCCGGGGGTGTCTCTTCTTCTTCGTCGCCCTCCTGCGTCCGGCCCGGAATTGGGCCGCCGCCGGCCTCGGGTAAAATTTTGGCAAGCGCCGCTGAAGCGAATTCAGGGAAGCGAGAGGAGCTGGAGGAGGAGGAGGAAGGAGGGCAGGCCCCGCGGGCCTCCGGCGTGGCCGTTACCGCCCCTTCTCCCCATCCCCATTACTACCACCACCATCACCACCACCTCGACCATCAGTACCACCCGGGGCGCAGGAAACGAGAGAACAAGGCCAGCACGTATGGGATGAACTATCTGCTCTCGGGCGGCTGTGTCGGGACCGTCCACAGGGGGACGACCGCCTTAGGTGGCGAAAGCGGCCCGGGCTCTCCAGCGCAGGCCGGGTGCACCCTTGCTCTAGGCACGCCTTGGAAAAATAGGCAATACAGCTCAGGTATACAAGGGTGAGTATCGTCGGGGGGGGGGTTTCTAACCGGCGCACGTGGCCGTACATTTCTCATTTTGCCATTTCAGTTTGTCCTGTCAGTACTGTGATCTTCCGAATTTGAGCCGAACCGGTCAGATGTCGAGGAGGAAATAGGGGGGGAACGGACTTTCTTCTTTCTGCCAGCAAGAAGACTCGATTTGCATTGGAATGATGGGGTTGCGATGGGAGAGAAAGGCTAGGCCAGGGGTCTTCAAACTTGGCCCTTTTATGACTTGTGGACTTCAACTCCCAGAATTCCTCAGCTAGCATGCCTGGCTAAGGAATTCTGGGAGTTGAAGTCCACAAGCCATAAAAGTGCCAAGTTTGAAGACCCCTGGCTAGGCTTTTCCTCTCTGGGTTATTCTTATAGATAGTATTTGTAGTATGTTGCTGTTTGTTCGGCGGGGAAGTACTTTTGGAGGGATAATTTGGAGTAGTTGATGAAGCCTGGAAGAGATTGGTTCCGTCCTCTATACTTCTCAATTCAAGATTCTGTTCCGAATGCCTTATTAATTTTTTTATAAGCATAACGGTAGTCTTTGACTTAAATTGTAATGGAGCCTGTCCATCGTTGTCATAACTTGTGGCGATTGTAAATTCAGGGTATCACATGACTGACCCTGTTTTGAATCAGTTCTTAAGGGAACCCATTTTTTTGCTACCTTAGATTTTTGCCAAAAATTGGATGTGAACTTCAGTTTTTGGCAAAAATGTGAATTGTGATGATGTGACAGTAAGATGGCTGTCAACTGCTGATGAGCACCTGAACTGTGGTCATGTGACTGTGGAAAAGGGAGTGGCTATTGAAACTTTGGAATTGGGTTGTAAGTACTTTTTCAGAGGGTCTGTCACAACTCTGATCCTAAGCTGAGGACTACCTGTGTACTGAGATATGATGTCCAAAATAGTTAGTTAGTGGTGGCATAAAACATAAACAAGGTATTATAACCGTGGTGGCAAACCTATGGCACGTGTGCCACAGCTGGCATGCAGAGCCCTCTCTGGGCATGCGTGCTGTCACCCCAGTCCTAGGCCTTCAGCTGGGTTTTATAAAACCTTTTCACTTTAGGCCTCTGCCACCGTGTGCAAAAAAAAAGGTTCAATCAATCAATTTCAACTTCTCGGGGGGAAAAAAAGATCTAGCAAAGTTGGAATTGATTGATTGAACTTTTTAGTCCCACCCAGTCTGCCGTTACCAACACAGCCATGCCCACCCAATGGGCCATGCCCACCCAGCACCTGACAATACATAAATGGATTTTGGGTTGCAGTGTGGGCACTCGGTCTCTAAAAGGTTCGCCATCACTATTATAACCTGCTTTCCCTGAAAACGTATAGTCAGGAATAATGTTTCACATGTAGGTTTCAGTGTAATTAAAAGTGTATTTTAAGTGTAATTCCTAAGACACTTTTTGAATACCTAACTGGCCACATGGGCTTTTGAAAATTCTAATTTGTATTGGAAAGTTCAGTATGTGTAAAAAAGTAAAATATACAATGTCCTCATTGGAGTGTTATCTAAAGCAAACTTCTATTATACTTGGGTGACATAGAAATTTAAGTTATGATTGGTCACACTGTCAACCAGATAGATAGACTAGATTTGACATTTGAGTCCTTCCCAAGAACATGGGATATTCAGATGTTATTGTTTGATTGTAAGGTATTATCCAGAATGTAAGCTATTCCAGATAAAGCTGCCTTTGTAATTAACTAGATGGTGTTTTTGTCAATGCCGATTGTGTTCAAGTAGTGCTCCAGATGATTTCAGATTGCATCCAGGGGTGCCATTACTCTTGCTATTATTAAAAACAATATAAACAACTCATGCTAGGTCTGTAAGTATAACCACAAAAATTCCAATTTATTGGTTATTTAATAAATTCATATGGTAACATAGCTTGGATTCTGTGTGGCATACGTCAGTTTAAAATGTTTTGGTTCAAGAAAGAAGGAAAAATCGAGGCTCAATTAAAATTCCAGCCGTAGGTGGGGTCTTCTGTTACCCTGTGCCCAATATGCTGGGAAACCAAGTTTTTACTATCTTTCCAGAAGCCAGTAAGATTGGGATTAAATATATGCTGGAGGAAGGAAGAGGTAGGTGTTGCACTGGAAAAGGCACACCTCTTTTGTCCTATTAGGTGGTATTGTTTCAGTGAAGGAATCTGAGGTGAGTCCTTCCTATGAGAACATGTGGGACAGTAGAAAATAATCTGAGAAGGATGGTCCTGCAGGTACCCTAGTCCCCTGTATTACTTAGGGCATTATGTGTGATTATCGGTAACTTTCATTGGACTCAGAAGCCTAGTGGGAGCTAGAGCAGTTCATGAAGTATTTAAGTGGATGTACGGTGGTATGCCCATGAGGACCTGGGTTGCTTTATTGTGGAATAATTTTAGCTTCTTGATGGTTTACAAGGGTAACTCCATGTTTAGTGAATTGCACTGTAATTTGGTAGCAATAAAGCATGACTGATTACAAACAGGACTTGCCAAATCAGGAATGGTACAATTGGTACACGAAACAAAGTTGTATGAAAGTCCTTCTGGCCACAGCTGCCATCTGCTCAAGCAAGAACTATGAATCCAGAAGAGCCCCAAAATTACATGCAGTTCTAAGTGGGGAAGTATAAATCCCCTTCCTGGGGCCAAATACAGAAAAATCTCTACTAGAATTAGGGACTCCAACCACAGGTTTTATTAGGGTTGAGCTGAAGCCTGATCTCCATTCAGTCATCTATAACATCCAGGCATTGGGCCAAAACCTTGACAAACACTTGGTCAGCTAAGAGCAGAGTTACACAATTGAGTGTCAATATAATTGTGGAATTATTAACTTTCTATGTATTGCTTTTATTACCTAGTGTCAAGATTGTTTCTTTTTGTTAACAAGTATTTCTTGATTCTTATGGCATAGTTAGCATAATTTTGCTCACAATGTTTATAAATAACTCTTTCCTTCCTGGCTTCACTGTAATGATAGGTCACATTAATTTTTAATGGTTTTGTATTATTTGACACTTTAAAAGTAATTTTTTTCAAATGAAGGCAAATATACGTGTCCCAGGATAATGTTGCAGGATCCAATCTGGGTTGGTCACTGGGACCAAAGGTTTAGTCTTCTGAGCTTTCAGACTCATGCAGGAGTCCATCCTCGGGGAACTTCTCGCTAGCAAAATGTGTGCTTTGCGCTATTCTATGTATGGTTATGTGGGGCTTTTTAGTTGTTGATGGGTATTGATGGCTGGCTATTAAATCATTGGCTGTTGTTTCCTTGTGCTGCCAAGCCCTCCCCTCCTAAATACTTGATAAAAAAGCGCTCCTGTTGACTGACAAGGGCTCATTTCCCAGACTTCAATTATTTCCCTGGCTGATTTTGTACTTGTTCATCCAACAAACTTAGTAGCTGCAAAATTGAATGTATGTCCTTCTTCATTGCAGTGTGAAGCTACCAATGAGTTCAGTTCTCCTTATCTGACCAATCACTTGTGTTCTTGTAATCTAGTGATTAGCTTCCTCCCCATCTGTCCTACATAAGTCACAAGGGCAATCCATGCAGAGGATCTGGTAGATTACATTAGATATATCTCCCACCTCCAAGCGATTTTTGCAATGCATGATTTCTTTGTTAAATTTATTTGCTGCCCATACCATTTTAAAGTGACCGGGTGGCTTAAAAATGCATTTAAAGCATTAAAATCATAAAAGACAAATATTTCTAAAACAATAAAAATGGAAATTACCATCAAAAATAGTATTATAGTTAAAAAATCGAAAAGGAGGGATCACGGTGCACAGGAGGATGATTGCATCTTAATTAATCAACCACCTCCAGTGTGATGCTCCCCAGTTGGAGCCCCAAGCCATATAGCAGAGCCAGGTCTTCAGGTCCTTAGGGAAGATCAAGGATTCAAGTCGATCTCATCCCAGGGGGTAAGATGTTCCAAAGGGCAGCAGCCATGGCAGCAGTTCTTTGACTGATGGGGCCCAGAGCATAATTATAAGCACTGAAAGCTAAACAGCCATAACATATGGCAACGTTCTTCAGCTTATTTTTTTTATAGCACTGCTCTGTGTGTTTGCCGAAAGTGAAGGAAAAAAATGAGATGAAAAAGATTTTGTTTTTGATTTGACCTACAAGTGGGTAAAACCATTGTTTTATTTTTAGATTTGGATTATGCTTGACCAGATATGTTTATTTTCTCCTGTTACTTAGAAATTGTAAATATCCTAGTGATAATTATCTCAAAATTATTACGGGTGATACTATTGCATGCAGTAAGAGCCAGTGTGACATGGTTTAAGATGCTTGACTAGGTGCAAAGTTTTAGTCCTCCCCTGGGCACAGAAGTTGGCTGGGTGTCTGGGCCAGTCACTATCTCTTAGCCCTAGACCCCAACAGTGGGGGTGAAAGAGAGAGACCACTTTTCCCTAATAAATTATGTGAACTATTTTTAAATAGCTTATTGCTAACTAGTTAGTAAAAGATAGCTAAATGAGAACTTTTCAAGGATGAATTGTATTTTCACCTTCAGCTAATTTAATCTTCCCTAGGCCCAGAACAGAATAGTTGACAGTTGGACAGTGTATTAGTTTAATAAATTATTATTAAATACTTTGACTTATAGTTATTATAAAGCTTGCAGTCAATTAAGTATACTTTTTTCCAGAATTGAATAGCTAACTTAAACTGCTAAACCTAAACCTTAAGATAAGCCAGTACTTGTTTGTCTGCTTATAAACTTCCAAGGCTTTCCAGCTATATTAGTTAGTTTTATATTTGACCATATAACATCAAACTATGTTTTTCCCCTCCATACTTGAGATGGAGAAAATTTCTTTAAATATGAAATTTGTTACATTCACAGATGGTGATGACAATCCCATAGTGGCAAACATAGTTGACTACTCATTACAGAAATAACAATTGGGATCTGCAATCAGATATTGTATGAAAGAGTGAGTGTTGCAGAGATCCATTTATCTTATAGCAGAATCCTGTGGGAAAAGGGTACAAGGAAGGACAAAATAGGGGTACTATTTTTCATATTTGCAGATATTTCCATTATGCTAGAAAATCTTTAAACACAGAAACTAAATGTTTTCTATTACTTTTAGAGTGGAAAAGATGAGACAAAGTTTTCAATTTCGTGTTTCCATTAGAATTAATCCTATATAGTGCAGAGAGGGTTTTTAAAAAACATCATAGCCTGTATGTTCAATTTTAATACTCTACTATGCAATTATTTATTATATTTGTAAAAAACCTATTAAAATAAAGCAAAGATTTAAGGTGCTGGTACTTACCTTTAAAGCCCTACATGGCCTAGGCCCGGGATATTTGCAGGACCGTCTGCTGCCGGGAACGACTTCCCATCGCCCAGTGCGCTCACACAGGGAGGGCCTCCTCAGGGTGCCGTTGGCTAGACAATGTCGGCTGGCGGCCCCCAGGGGGAGGGCCTTCTCTGTGGGAGCGCCAGCCCTGTAGAACCAACTCCCCCTTGGCCCCAGATCTCCGGTCCTTTCGCCGCGGCCTTAAAACTTTCCTTTTTCATCAGGCTGACCTGGACTGAGGACAGGGTTTTTAAAATATTTTAATTTTTAATTGTTTAGTTTAACTTATTTATTGGGGCTGTTTATTTAATTTCTTTTAACTTTGTATTGTTGTTTTTATTGTTGTTAGCCGCCCTGAGTCCTTCGGGAGATAGGACAGCATATAAGTCCCAAAAATAAATAAATAAAAATTGATATTTTAGTAAGATAGAACCAACACCCTATTACAATATGAAAATGTTAAAACTAAACAATGTTTCAAAAAGTTACGATTCTAAACAGAGCCATAATAGCAAGCAAAGTTTATTAAAAGAGACAGTGTCTTAAGTACAGCCAAAAGCATTGGTAATTAAAATAAATCTTTAGTTGACTGAATAATCTATATTCATTTTCTAATATAAGTAAGATAGGAAAGGAATTCCATAATCAAAGCACCTGTACTGTATCAAGAACATCTCTCCAGATTATATCAACTTTATATCATTCTCTCTCCTGAAAAAGCCACAGAACTGTACATTAACAGTACACAGTAAACAGTGTTCCTTAAAAACAATTGAGGGGTTCTTGGTGCTCACTGAGCTTGCTTGTTTTCTTGTAGACGTTTCATTACCAAAACTAAGTAACATCATCAGTGCTACAGTAAGGAATGGTGTTTGCTCTCAGTTTATATTCTAGTGCAGACATGTCAAACTCGCGACGTCACGTGACATTGCGCAACGTATCGGGATGGTTTTGTCATTGCCGGCAACGGGGTGAGCGCGGCTTCCGGATGACACATCCGGCTCGCAGGCCGGCAGTTTGACACCCATGTTCTAGTGCAGGGGTCAGCAACCCGAAACAGCAAAAGAGCCACTCAGAACCGGTTCCGTCATACACACAAAAAAGTGGGAGCCACAAAATGTGCGCGCGCATGTGGGCACGCACGCGCATGCGCAAAACAAGCAAAAAATACACCACCCCCTACGCCCGCACCGCATCCTGAGCTGCACGCACCTGTCGCTGCCCAGTGCCGCCAGGGGGGGAGAGACGGACTCGCAGGCGACGGGCACTGGGTTGCGGCGGCGCCTTCAGCCCGGGCACCGGCGGAGCTACCCGAGCGCCCTCCCCCTCTCTCGGGACCTCCAAACCTCTGCGTTCGATGAATGCAGCAGCTCTTCAAATGTGGAGGCGGAGGTTTGGGGAGCTGCGCAGCTCTCTAAACTGCCACCGCCCCGTTTGCAGAGCTGCTGCATTCTTCCGCATTTGAAAGAAACACGAACGAACGCAGCAGCTGTGCAAAGAGGACAGTAGCAATTTGGAGAGTGTGTGCGCACCTCTCCAAACCGCCGCCGTCCCATTTGGAGACCTGCCGCGTTCGTTCATGTTTGACGAGCGCAGCAGACCTCCGAACGGGACGGTGGCGGTTTGGAGAGGTGCACGCGCACTCTCCAAACCGCCGCCGCTTTTTGGGAGACCTGCTGCGCTTGCCAAACATGGACGAACGCGGCAGCTGTGCAAACGGGACGGCGGCAGTTTGGAGAGTGCGCGCGCACCTCTCCAAACCGCCACCGTCCCGTTCGGAGACCTGCCACGTTCGTCCATGTTTGACGAGCGCGGCAGACCTCCGAATGGGATGGCAGCGGTTTGGAGAGGTGCACGCACACATCTCCAAACCGCCGCCGTCCCGTTCGGAGACCTGCCGCGCTCGTCAAACATGGACGAACGTGGCAGCTGTGCAAACGGGACGGCAGCGGTTTGGAGAGGTGCGCGTGCACTCTCCAAACCGCCGTCGTCCCGTTTGGAGACCTGCCGCGTTTGTTCATGTTTGACGAGCATGGCAGACTTCCGAATGGGACGGCGGCGGTTTGGAGAGGTGCGTGCGCACTCTCCAAACCGCCGCCGCTCGTTGGGAGACCTGCCACGCTCGCCAAACATGGACGAATGCGGCAGGTCTCCAAACGGGACGGCGGTGGTTTGGACAGTTGCGCGTGCACCTCTCCAAACCGCCGCCATCCCGTTCGGAGACCTGCCGTGCTCGTCAAACATGGACAAATGCAGCAGCTGCGCAAATGGGACGGCAGTGGTTTGGAGAGGTGCGCGTGCACTCTCCAAACCGCCGCCACCCGTTGGGAGACCTGCCGCGCTCGTCAAACATGGACGAACGCGGCAGCTGTGCAAACGGGACGGCGGCAGTTTGGAGAGTGCGCGCGCACCTCTCCAAACCGCCGCCGTCCCGTTTGGAGACCTGCTGCGATCGTTCATGTTTGATGAGCGCGGCAGACCTCCGAACGGGACGGCGGCGGTTTGGAGAGGTGTGCGCGCACTGTTCAAACCGCCGCCGCTCGTTGGGAGACCTGTCGCGCTCGCCAAACATGGACGAACGCGGCAGGTGTGCAAACTGGCCGCGGCAGCTTTCCCAACGAGTGGCGCCACTGTCCGTTCGGGCGGAGGTGCGTGCGCACCTCTCCAAAGGTTTGGAGAGGTGCGCGTGCACCACTGCCCGTTCGAAGAGGTGCGCGCGCACCGGGCGACGGAGCCGCAGGAGACGACTCAAAGAGCCGCATGCGGCTCCGGAGCCGCTGGTTGCCGACCCGTGTTCTAGTGTCTTACCCTATCAGTGTTAAAACAATTTAATATAAACTAGAAGCAATAAAATATTCTCATATTAAACAACACTTGTAAATTATTGAGAGTTCAACAACCACATATCAGGCCAGTTAAGACTAATTCAGGGCTGTAATTAGTTTTGAACCTAGACCAGGGGTAGGCAACCTCAGCTCTTTTATGACTCATGGACTTCAACTCCCAGAATTCCTGAGCTAGCCAAGCTGACTCAGGAATTCTGGGAGTTGAAGTCCATGAGTCATAAAAGAGCCGAGGTTGCCTACCCCTGACCTAGACAATACTTTCTTAAGAATGTTCTGAACAAGCACAGCCATTATCCCCTAAAACATCTTAAGATGATGATAGGATGTAATGAGTTAAGTAGTAAAGTTTACCAATTAGTGGGGATTAAATATGTTTTTGAGTATGTGTATGATTCCTTGTGCACAAAGTAGGAGTGTCAAAATTTTGCAAGCATTCAGTGCATTCATAACTGGTAAATAAATGTGTTGGTAGCACCAATCATATTTCTCATGTTCATGGAAAATGATGTACTTAATGTACATTATTACAACATTCTTTGATTTATCTTTCGACATATAATCCAATTCTGAATGTGATATCCCAAGTTTATATTTAATTTTCTGAAGCAGCTGTCTCATATTTTATCCAAGGCCTAAATTCCTATTGATTTCCAATGCAAACTACTGTTGAGTATCAACAGTCAAATTTCCAAGTAAAATATATGGTTAGTTTAATATAGTGCCACCTTTCCAAACTATATCCTTGGTGCATCATACTGAGATATTTAGTTGAAGAAAGGTTCAGTAATGCCTGTAAGATTGTGATAAGATGGGCGGTCAATAAATTTTACAAATAATAAAACTTAAATCTATCAAGCTTTTTTTTTTGCTTATAATTTAGCAGTGTATTTATATTGTATTCAATGTGTATATTTTACTATCTACATACAGGGTGTTTGGAAAGTTTTTATATAAAAGGTATAACCATCATACTTTTTTCATAAATGCTTTTTTTTTGATGGATATTATATTCTAGCTTTTTTATATGCATACAAACTGGGTATGAGGAATAAGGCAGTATTCTGGAAGAAGTTGATTAGAACACTGAGTGAGAATTTTCTTGGTCGCTGACAATGGACTTCTCAAAAAATCATTAACTCCACCTCTTCTAACTAGAAAAGCAGAGCTGCTGTCTTCCTGTTTCATAGTGGAAGCCCTCTCCCACCCCGCTTGATGTAGAGATACATAAATGGGTAAACAGCTGTAAGAGAATCTTAATGATGCCAGTACAGGTAGTCCTTGACTTACAACAGTTCATTTAGTGACTCTTCAGTTACATTAGGATTAGGATTTATTAAATTTATATGCCGCCCTTCTCCCTAAGGAGTCAGGGCGGCTCACAACAATAAAAATTAAGAGACATAAAATACAAAAATTAAAAAAGAATTAAACAATGAATATAAGAAATACGGGACAATTTAACACAATAAAAACCAAATTAAAAACCATGGTCAGTCCAGGCCCGCTTGTTGGAACAACCATGTCTTCAGGTCACGGCGGAAGGATCGAAGGTCAGGGGCTGTCCGCAGCTCCGGAGGCAGCTCATTCCAGAGGGTCGGCACGCCCACAGAGAAGGCTCTCCCCCTGGGGGTCGCCAGCCGGCATTGCCTGGCCGACGGAACCCTGAGGAGGCTGACTCTGTGGGAGTGAACTGGGCGATGGGAGGTTGACATTGGCAGCAGGTGGTCTCGCAAGTACCCTGGGCCTAAGCCATGTAGGGCTTTAAAGGTGATTACCAGCACCTTGAATCGTACCCAGAGGGCAACCGGAAGCCAATGCAGCTCGCGCAGGAGAGGTGTAACATGGGAATATCAAGATACTCCCATAAGCACCCACGCGGCCGCATTTTGCACCAGCTGAAGCCTCCGGGTGCACTTCAAGGGCAGCCCCATGTAGAGAGCATTGCAGTAATCCAGGCGAGAAGTGACAAGGGCGTGGGTGACCGTGCATAGGGCATCTCGGTCCAAAAAGGGGTGCAACTGGCGCACCAGGCGAACTTGTGCGAAGGCCCCCCTGGTCACGGCAGTTAGATGATCTTCCAGGTTAAGCTGTGAATCCAGGAGGACACCCACGTTGCGGGCCCTTTCTGAGGGGGGCAATAGCTCTCCCCCCATCAAAAGAGATGGAACATGTTGGACAATGCAAGATGCCGGTATCCACAGCCACTCAGTCTTGGAGGGGTTCAGCCTGAGCCTGTTCCTTCCCATCCAGACCCGCACCGCCTCCAGGCACCGGGACATCACGTCAAGGGCATCACTGGGTTGGCTCAGGGTAGAGATAAACAACTGGGTATCATCCGCATATTGGTGATACCTCACCCCAAAGCCACGGATGATCTCACCCAGCGGCTTCATATAGATGTTAAACAGGAGGGGGGAGAGAACCGACCCTTGAGGTACCCCACAGGAAAGGGGCCTCGGGGTAGATCTCTGCCCCCCTGCCACTACAAACTGCGAATGGCCCGAGAGGTAGGAGGAGAACCACTGTAAAACAGTGCCTCCCACTCCCAACCCCTCGAGCCATCGCAGCAGGATACCATGGTCGATGGTATCAAAAGCCGCTGAGAAGTCAAGTAGGACCAGGACAGAGGAGCAACCCCTGTCCTGGGCCCACCAGAGATCATCAACCAGTGCGACCAATGCCGTTTCCGTGCTGTAACCGGGTCTAAAACCGGACTGGTACGGGTCCAGATAGTCCGCTTCATCCAGGAAATGCGGAAGCTGACGCGCCACAACACTCTCAACAACTTTCGCTACAAAGCGAAGGTTGGAGACAGGACGATAGTTATTTAACGAGGACGGGTCCAGAGCAGTCTTCTTGAGGAGGGGCCTCACCACCGCCTCTTTTAAGGCGGAGGGGAAGACACCCTTTGTCAATGAAACGTTGACAACTGCCTGGAGCCAGCCCCCTGTCACCTCCCCAGCAGCCGAAACTAGCCAGGAGGGACATGGGTCCAATAAACAGGTTGTAACGCTCAGTCTACACATAATCCTGTCCACATCATCCAAAGACACAGGGTCCAATGGTGCTTAATAAATTAGGTACTTAGCTTCAAGCAAGGGCAAAATAATAGCTTGTGTCTAGGGAGGTTCCTCTAAAGGGCAACACAGAGTAACCAAGGGGGAGTAGGTAGAATCAGCCAAGATAAAGGCTCTATTAATAGCAAAAACCTCAAATGACTATAGAATGGGTAATTATATTTAGCATCAAAATCCTGAAGACAGTACTAATTTTTACAATAAGCGGTTCTGAAAGAAAAGTGCTTATAGTCCCCAGTGAGTGGAAATTCCACTAGGAATCCTCTTGGAGAAAAAAAATGTAGCCATTTGAGTTATCAGAATCTCAGGCTATGTGTATGTTATCTCCCAGAAGAGCTGGTAGAAAGGACATCAATAAATAGACCAGGAAAGCAACATTCATTAGAACATATGTAGCCCAGGGTTGAACAGTGGAGTCACTGATGCTTTGAACCTGGTTGTTTGCTTGCATACAAATAGTAGCCATCATCATCGATGTGAATGGTGATGAAATAAATAAAATAAATATTACATGTCTCCAAGAACGTCTCATGACAAATCGCATACCTCAAATGTCTTCATTGTGGGGTTTTTTTCACACTGCTAAGAACAGTAGATATTGGAAAGCTATCCTTAACTTTGGGTCTTAGAATAATCTTATTAGGCATTTAAACTTGAGGATGAAGACACTGAAATCAACAGTGAAAGCCATCCACTTTCCTAGATTCATAGGTTTCTGAAAGACTTATATAAAGATTTCAATTGGAATCTCCCACTAGCAGCTTCGTAGATTTCATACGAGAGCGCGCTCTGTTTCAGTTCAGAATACTGGCTAACTTAGGAACACAATTGAGACCAGAATTTCCCTTGGTAGGTAAGGTGGTTAAGTGAGTCACTCCTGATTTTACGGCCTTTTTTGCCGCCGTTATTAAACAAATTTATGCTGTTGTTGCTGCCACCATTGACTTTTGTCAGCCTCTCCCCATCTGGGAAGGTCTCAAATGACGATCGTATCACTTGGGGACACTGCAGTTGTCATAAATATACGCTGGTTGCCAAGTGCCCAAGGTTTGATCACATGACTGTGGGAATGCTATGACCATCGTAAATGTGAGGAATGATTGTAAGTCACTTTTTTCTGTGCTGAGTAAATTTGAATGGTCATTAAATGAATGGTGGTAAGTTGAAGATTACCTGTGCTCATTTTCAGGCTGGCACAATCCCCCAATATATTTATCAAAGCAGTGGCAGCTCATTTAAGAACACAAGAGGTCCATCTTTATACGTTGAATGCACTTTGAAGCCAGGAAAGGCTAGTATGTAGAATGTTAGGACATACGAAGCTGGCAAGGTTACAGAGCAAGAGGACTGTAGTGATTCAGTCTTGCATTTCAGAATCAGATTACCAGCTGAACCCAGTTGCATATAACATTGCCAAGCAAGGTAATTCAATCCCTGCATTAGTAGGGCTAGAGTAGTTCCAGGCAATTTGGCAGTGGGAATGCCACTCGGAATTGTGACCAAATGACCAAATATGCCAATCTTAGGTGATGGGGGGGGAACCTCCAAGGTAGACCAAGACTCATAGTGGATAATGATCCCATTATGACTCAACAATGATCATCAACAAATTAGAGTGGAGGAAAGTGAAAATGTCTCTGACATCTGCAGAATTTTTCAAGAATTTGGAGATGCCTTTATATTGACTTGTTCATGACAGTAGATGATAGGCAGGTGAAATGTTTCTTCTCTCAATTTCAAGACAACAGAACTGAGGGGATCAGTGCCCTAATAGTACTATAGTTGAAAGGACATGCTTTATACAGCATTTTTTCAAAGCGCCATTCAAGTTAAGCTGTTCAGGGACTAGAAAATTCTAGTCAAATCATTCTAGACCAGGAGGCCATGTTCCTTTCTTTTAAAGGAGACCAGACAGGACACTGCAGTAATTACTGAAATGTTCAGACATCCTATCTCAAGTTCTGGTGTTGCACTGAAACTCAAAGTAACAACAGCTATGCTAAAAATTAACAAAGTGAGCCTGAAACCTTCAGGTTCAACAGTGGAGACCAATGTAAGGCCATATTTTTTGGACGGTTTGGTACATGTTTGAGTGATGATGCAAAAGTCAGAAATCTTTGGTACTGCAATAGAGATCCCTGAATTATTGCATTTTCTATAGATAGAGTTGAAGAAAGGGCTAGCAACTATCAGGCTGTAGCTGCAGGCAGCCGCTTCAGATCTAGTTGTCTTGTACCAACAGATAGCATCTTCTTCAGACAACCTTCATGTGAATTGCTTAGACATGCATATCAGTCATCCTCAGTGATCCACCATTTTTACTACACTGTACTCATCATTGGTACAGTACTCAAGTTTTTAATTTCCTCCTCAAACCCATTAGACAAAATCCCACTAACTTTCTTAAGTCTGCTCTTTTGTAGCCCTAATCTCATTTTGGAGAGATAAGAGATGGAATGGTTCCACAAGGACAGGTCTTCCAGTCCTTATCCCTGCTTCATACCTCAAATGAAATTCCTAATTTCATTGAACACAAGAGATTATGTTTTCCAGCTTCTTGATTCAAAGGAGATGAGCTCAGGCTCTGAGGATCTAACAAACAATGCACGGTGGAGACATGAATGGCTGATAACTTCTCCTGCAAACAGAATATTAGTAGTCATTTAACTTTCCTCTCCACAATTAAAAGAGTGAGTGAGAAAATGTCCTTCCCTGGTGTTTACAGCTAACAAGATATTGCTCCTTTCTTGTGCCACAGCTTCCCAAGGAGCAGACTTAATGTAGAAGAACAATTAATAGAAATTAGGTTGGGACAGTCATCTATTTTTAAAAGCAATTTTAAAATAGATGATTCATCTCAGATCCGGATTTTAAATGGATTGATCACAAAGAATGTTATAAACTGTTACAGCTTGGAAACTGTTAAATTAAGTATATCCTTTTTTCTGTTCATCAATTTTTGATGAACAAGGACAATAGTTAAACTTACTGTGAAGTACCTTACTGTTCACAGAAAGATGCAGATATTTAGGAGGTGAAGTAGATTAAGAGATTATCCAGGCAGCAATATATGAATGATTTTACTATGCTGATTGTTACTCTTTATAATCCTTTTATTGTTAAACTTCTAGAAAAAATGAATGGAGATGGAATCCTAGAATAATTATGCAACTGAAATTGAAATATTCTACTCGCAAATCCAGATTAGCATCCACAGTCACCAGTAGATTAGCTCATTTGGTTCTCTTTCTGTTGCTATTGATTTTTTTTTATTCTTCCCATAGGCTCCATGAAGAAATAATTGACTTTTATGACTTTATGTCCCCATGTCCTGAAGAGGCAGTTATGAGACGAGAAGTTGTGAAAAGAATAGAAACTGTCATCAAAGATCTTTGGCCTACAGCTGATGTAAGTTTACCTCAAGTTGGTGCTCTGCACACTATTTTAACTTAACTTAGACCACATACATATTTTGATTTTAGAATTTTTTAGCAATTAATTTAGTATAGATGTTTTTCTTTTCCAGGTTCAGATATTTGGAAGTTTTAGTACAGGACTTTATCTGCCAACAAGGTGAGTCTGGAAATTTTTCATCTGTATTGTTGGGTCTAAGGTTATGTAATAGTAGCAAAAAGATTACATGGCACCTTAAAAAGACTTATATTACCACTCCAACCTCACTGGTTATCAAGAAGTCAATAAAGGAAAAAAGAGGGATATTGAGCACAGTAAAAAAAATACAGAGAAGGAATAACGCAATTATTGCATTTTCATTAACTTAGATTTATGTAAGGTATATAAATTGTATTTTAGTGTGTCTTTAAAATTGACATAATTGAAAAGACATCTGGTTTAATTTTAACTGTGTATTGATTCTTCAGGTTTAGCTGCAAACCCAAAAAAATTCTTACATCAACACATTAGAGTACTGTATCTCTAGAGATGCTAGTATTTCTAATTTATCATCTTTTGTACAATAGTGTGAACATATAGAAACATTAATATTCTCCTTCTACATCTTTCAGTTACAAAAAAAAACTATGAACAATCAACTCGGAAATGAAAGAACTTCTAAACCAAACTTTAAAAAACCCAGAAATATCAGTATTAGCTGTCATGGAAGTTTGTTTTATGCTGAGGCTCTATAACTTCTATATTACCCTTCCCCAGCTTTGTGCCTTCCAGATGTATTGGAGTAGGATTCCTAACAACCAAATGGACTGGGAAATGATGAAATTGTAGTCCGATATGACTTGGGACTAGAGAAATGCTGCTGTATATATTACTCTATTAAAATTTTGATTTGGAATGAATAACATAATTAGATTAAATATTATTAAATCAAGGAGGTAGTGTATATGGACTGTACGAACAATTAGAAAGAGGTATTTTGCAACATACATAGTGTGAACAAAGATCTGTCTTCCAATTATTTAAGCATTTGAATTGTTGATCAGCCTGCAGATACAGTTAAGACAGATTTTGAAGCAGCTTGCAAGTTTCACAAAAGTCATGGATGCTTTGACAATCCAATGTTGTATGTATGTTTCAAACTCTCAAATTACGTTATTTGCCTATTCTTCAAAGAATTGTTGTATAATATCTAAGTTTCTAATAAACTTTAGCTATTTTTTTATATCTACAGTGATATTGATTTAGTGGTTTTTGGAAAATGGGAGAGCCCACCTCTCCAGCAGCTAGAACAAGCCCTAAGGAAACACAATGTGGCTGAGCCACATTCGATTAAAGTACTTGACAAAGCTACAGTAAGTAATTTAAAACAAGTTTTCCTGAACTTTTCCTTATTGAGGGAAAGTTATATTGTCAGACATGTTTATATTTTACAGGTAGCCCTCAATTTACAACCATTTATTCAGTGCTGTAGTATGGGGTCCTGTTCCTGGAGTCCCAAGCCCGCCTCCATCCCCTAAGGCATCCCAGGCTCTGCTTAATAACCCACATGTTTGATTAACAACTGTAACAGAGAGAGCAGGAATTGTAGTCATTAAGACACGGTCATGTGGGCGCCTTGCTTAATGACTGCCATGACTTATGATGGTAATAGGCAAGCTCCATTATGATTGTATGTCAAGGACTACCTGTACTTTGGGTTCATTGTTTGCTTGTTTATATTGTGTTTTTGTCCGTTTTCTCAACTGCAATTTAGTAATAGGTATTGTTTGTGAAAATGTTCTTCCCAATTGCTGTCAGCTTTCCTGCCTTCCTGCCTTCTTGGCATTAGCTCTAAATTAGCTCATGTTTGTTTTCAAACCATTTCAACATCTGGCATGACAAAAGAATGCCTGGAAAGTTTTATTATTAATATAATGATTACTTAAATCAATTTAATAATTTTATTTCAATCAATAAGGATTGCATTATGAGCTGTTCTTAATACCTGCTGAACATGTGTCCTGATTAATCTTCATTTTGAAATACATTTCATAAACTATTGTTTTTTTTTATTTTTTATCCTTTTAAACTTGAATTAAAGTCCTGGTAACATCACTGACAGATGATGTGTTCAGCTTTGCTGGTGCTGACATTTGAAAATTTCTCTTGGCATATGTTAAACTAAGCTGACTTTAGCTTATGAGTCATAACTTGTTTTGCATAGGTAGAAACTTTATTAAAATATCTAGTTTGTGTGTTGCTTCTATTTTAAAATACCTATATGACTTTAATTCTTCCTTTACTACTGTGTCATTTTCTTCCCAAGTAAAAGTGACATTTCCCTTTTGCTTTAAATTTCCAATATTATCAGTAATGTTCAGAGCTTCAGTATGCCATTTGAATTCTAAGTAAACAGATACACATGCTGTTTTTAGACTAGCACATTGCTGTAAATGAGATAGTTTAACAACCTAAACTTAAGTGCACTTGGAAATGTTTGCCATTGATGTGAATAGATCCGTGAACATTCCATGCCTTAGATACCAAATCTCTAGTTTTATTTTAAGAAACCCTTTTAGATCTGCTGTTGTAAGCAGGTGGTTCTCTGGTCCTGTTATTACACTGGAGGCAAAAACCAAAAAGATATTAAAGAATATGGAAATTTCAGTATGGGAGTGTGATAAATACTCAGTGTATTTCTCTCCTCTTTCTCTCCCAGTGTTAGAATCAAAATACATTTTGCAACCCACCCAGATATATTTCAGCTTTCTAATTCATAACATAGTATTCAAGATGGGTTAATAGTATTTTTTTTAAATGATAGTACAGTAAACAACTGTTTCTTGGCCATATAGTAAATAATTGATACAGTTTAAATATTAAAAATGATTAATTCCTTGTTAATAATGACCTCATCATCTTTGCCAAAATGAGTTTCATAACATCTGCGTTATAATATAGAAATTAATTAATTAAACATTGCACAAAAGAATTTGTTATTTTTCCTTTTTCAAAATACCAATGGCTCTTCCACATTAAAGAAATGGCAGCAAGGGTTATATGAGTAGTTGCCATTGGCAGTGACAGATTTTGTAATATGTATAAAATATTGTTAAGTAATAGATGCTGTACAGTATAATAGAAACTGCCATATTAGAATCATAATAGACATTTAAATTAGCAAGAAGATATCTTAGCATCTACAACACTAATATGAGAGAATGAAAGAATACTAACACATTGATTATTTATTGAATCTGTATGCCATCAATATCTTCCAGACTCATGGCAGCTCAAAACACAATATGCAAAATAACAAAATGTTCATGGTACAAAATTTATAATATATAAAGAAAAATTAACAAGAATAAATGAAATGTTATAAGAAGTTTTATAACATTTAATATAAAACATAAAGAGAACAATCATTCCCTAAATGTCCATCTTATAATTAGTCATTAAAAAGGTTGAAATAGATTTATATTTACATTAGCTGTCTGTTAACAAATGTAAAATGTACTGTCTAAATTAGGGGTGTCAAACTGCCGGCCCGTGGGCCAGACGCATCATTGGGAAGCCGCGCCCACCCTATTGCCGGCAATGGCAAAAAGTCTCTGATACATTGCGCAATGTCACGTGACATTGCGAGTTTGACATGTCTGGTCTAAATGAACTGGTTATTTTAAATGATTTGAAACATTGATTACTCTCTGCAAATGTCATATTATTGGTGTCCACTGAATGGTTGATTTTACTACTTTTGCAGGTACCAATAATTAAACTTACAGACCAGGCTACAGAGGTGAAAGTTGATATTAGTTTTAATGTAGAAACTGGTGTGAAGGCAGCTCGACTTATCAAAGACTACATGAAGGTAAAGTAAGCAGAACAAAAAAAAAGATATGTCTTGATATATCTACTGCTTTTAGAACTGAAATTTGGGGGAAAAAGGAAAATTAATAGGTTGTGGGCTTATGTTAAATGCCATCTGTAATATCAGACAGCAGATATTGATGGATTATGTACTTCATGGTCCTCTCAGAAAATATATTCAAGAACTCTGAAATATTTCCCCACATCTGCTCATAATTGTTCAAGAATTTTTAGCTATATATTTGAAAGAATGTTCAGATCAAATGCAAAATGTAATTCAATCAAACATTTTTAGATTTTTCATTTAGACATGATGGACTTGTAAAAATTTTATTATAGATTTCTTTGCTTTCTATCAGACCTATTATGTCCAATTCCAAGCTACTAAATAATATACATGATCAGTCCTCCAGAAAGTAGTTTTTCCAAGATCCGTACATTTTCATTAAAGTATCGACATAATGACAAAAATAACAGAATTTATAGTAAATTTCTCTTTGGATTATTTGTATAAAATCTCTGAAATTGTGCCTAAAAGAGCTTGTGCCTAAAGCATATCTGTTGATCCTTTGGATGCTCATGCTCTGGTCCTTGATTCATGAGAAACAAACCAGATTGGAAAACAAAATAATTCAGATATTTTCTAGGACTGTGGATTGGTAATTGCTGAAAGTAGTTCACCAGAATTAGTCAAACTGGGCTTCATACAAAAGTGTTTCTAGTTTATAATCTTCTGGAATCCAGATAAATTATTGTGACTTTAGTCTTGCTCAGACTTGTTCTCCTAGTGAGCAAACCTAGTGATAGATTACAGTCTAGTGACATAAATGGAAAGATCTATTTTACATTTAACAGGATATTTTGCTGTTACAAAGAATCTAGGTCTACATGCAGGCTCCAACCTGTGTTGTCAATATATTTATTAGATGTTGTAACTCTAAATTTTTGAAGCTAATACAAGTAATCCTTCTTAGTGATCATAATTGGAACTGACAACTCTATTGTTAAGCACTATAGTCACTAAGCAGAAAATCATGTGACTGAAGGATTTACAAACTTACTTTCCCTTCGGCCATTAAATAAAGCACCATATTTGTTAAGCAAGTTCTGCCTTCTATATTACCTCTAGTTGTCACAAACCATTTGTGAATCAGGTGAATGGTGATCATGTGACTGTGGGACACTACAACTATTGTAAATGTGCATCTGTTGCAAAGCACAAAAATGACAATTACACGACCATGGGACACTGCGACAGTTATAAATGCAAGGATTGGTTTCAAAAGTTCCTTTTTATGCTGTTATAACTTTGAACAGTCACTAAATCAAGCAATTGGTAAGCAAGGACTACCTATACATCTAAGAACTGTTGAAAGAACTATTTTATATTTGTGTATTAATGAAGAATAAATTATTTGCTTAATCTTACAAAAATAGTTATTCAGTCATAAACTACTTTGCAAGTCACACCTGTTTAACTGTAGTGTGTGTTACCTGTTTTTTTCTGCTTTGGTTTTGAGAAGTGATCTTAGTTCATAAGTTTAAAAGCAAGCTCCTCCTGATAGAATAAACAGAATTAAATTTTCTGTGTCTACACAGAGTGTATATGCATGAGTGTTTGTTTACCATTTAGTGATTTTTGTCCAATATTAAGAACATGTTCCCTTGATTTTTATCTTGTGCTTATTCATTTTTTATGTACCATATAATTACATGTCATGTTTGTAGCAATTGCCTTGTATTTTTGTTATTTATTAAATTTTAATGAGTGAAACAGTTGCCTATTTTTATAAGGAATAAGCATGTAGATAATAAACATTTGCTATTTCATTTTCCTACCTGTTATTGTATATGGTGTATTATTTTGGTGTGTGATCTTTTATATTCACAAGCAAAAATGTTTCCTTTTAGAACTGACTGTTTCTTTCATTTACAGAAATACTCATTGCTGCCTTACTTGATTTTAGTATTAAAACAATTCCTTCTTCAGAGGGATTTGAATGAGGTTTTTACTGGTGGAATTAGCTCCTATAGCTTAATTTTAATGGCAATTAGCTTCTTACAGGTATGTCCTTTTTCATAAATATCACCAATTGTCTAAATTTTCACTTAAATGTTTGTTATAATACTGTTACATAAATGATGCATTTTATGTAAGTAAATTAATCTATTAAACTGGACTATAATTATTTGATGATTGATTGTGGTATGTTATTCTTTTTTTTATTGAAAAGTTTTACAATACATTTTTTTTAAAACATACTCCCTCCCTCCCCCTCCCCCTTACCCCCCTCCCCTCCCCGACTTCCCAGAGCTGAATACAGGGTATAAACTTTGCAAACTAGAGCTAAAATATGCTAACAAACTAAAAAAATAACATAAAATTCTATCGTGCTTTAACTCCCCTTAAACATAACTATATTATTAACAAATAGCGTAACTAATACTACATCATATAAAACCAATACCGTATATACTTGAGTATAAGCCGAATTTTTCAGCCCACTTTTTGGGCTGAAAAATTCCACTTCGGCTTATACTCCAGTCAACAAAAAAAACTTACCGAGGACTTGTGCGCGGCCGAGGCTTTGGTGCTTCCGGGATCGCGCGCACCTCTCCCAACCAACCGCCGTCCGGAGACCTGCCGAAGTTTGGGGAGGTTTGGGGAGGTGCGCGCGCAAACCTCCCCAAACGTCGGCAGGTCTCCGGACCTCCGCGCCCTGCCTGCCTGCTTCTTTCCGCAGCGGAAAGAAGCAGCCTGCCTGCTTCTTTCCACGGCGGAACGAAGCAGCCTGCCTGCTTCTTTCCGCGGCGGAACGAAGCAGCCTGCCTGCTTCTTTCTGCTGCGGAACGAAGCAGCCTGCCTGCTTCTTTCCGCTGCGGAAAGAAGCAGCCTGCCTGCTTCTTTCCGCAGCGGAAAGAAGCAGGCAGGCAGGGCACGGAGGTCCGGAGACCTGCCGACGTTTGGGGAGGTTTGGGGAGGTGCGCGCGCACCTCCCCAAACCTCCCCAAACTTCGGCAGGTCTCCGGACGGCGACGGCTTGGGAGAGGTGCGCGCGATCCTGGAAGCACCGAAGCCTCGGCCGTGCGCAAGTCCTCGGTAAGCTCCGGGCGGTCACTTGCTTCGCGTCTCCTGAGGGAAGGGGGGCGACTGGAGCGGGCGTGTTTCCTCGCCTGCTGGGCGCCGCGATTTGCCCGGGGAACGCGCGGGCCCCGAATGGCAGCGTGGAGCGAGGAAGCGGACAGCCAGGGCTTCCCCGAGAGCCGCGGCCACACAGGGTATTCCTGTGTATTCAGGCTTGCAAAATGGCGGATCGAGCCTCTGCTGGCGGCAGAGGCTTGCAAAGCGCGGATCCAGCCTCCGCCGGTGGCGGAGGCTTGCAGAACGGCGGATGGGCTTATACTCGAGTCAACAACTTTTCCCAGTTTTTGGGGGTGAAATTGGGGGTCTCGGCTTATACTCGAGTCGGCTTATACTCAAGTATATACGGTACTTATTCAAATACTAAATGAAACTTTTTAGTCCCATATTTATTCTGGATATATTCAATCCATCTTCTCCATTCCAAAATGTATCTCTGTTGCGATTGTTCTTTCAAGTAAGCTGAAATCTTTGCCATTTCCGCCAAGTTAGAAACTTTCAAAGTCCATTCTTCTATAGTAGGCAATTCCTCCTTCTTCCAGTATTGCGCTACTAAGAGCCTTGCTGCCGTAATTAAATTCAAAACCAATTTAGTATCTATAACAGTAAAATCTGTAATAATACCCAACAAAAACAACTGTGGAGAAAACTTTATCCTTTTCTTAAATATCTTCTGCATATTCCACCAAATTTTAATCCAAAAAGCTTTGACTTTTTTGCAAGTCCACCATATATGATAATACGTTGCATCCTCACAACCACACCTCCAACATTTAGGCTGGCAGTTCGGATACATACATGCTAATTTTTTAGGGTCCAAATACCACCTATAAAACATTTTATAAAAATTCTCTCTTAAATTTTGAGCCTGTGTAAATTTTACATTTCTAACCCAAATCTTTTCCCAAGTATCCATTGTTATAACCTCCTGGAGGTTCTGGGCCCACTTTATCATACAATCTTTAACAAGTTCCGTTTCTGAATCAATTTCTATCAATGCATTATATATCCTTTTTATATGTGCCTGACCCTCCAACATTTAGGCTGGCAGTTCGGATACATACATGCTAATTTTTAGGGTCCAAATACCACCTATAAAACATTTTATAAAAATTCTCTCTTAAATTTTGAGCCTGTGTAAATTTTACATTTCTAACCCAAATCTTTTCCCAAGTATCCATTGTTATAACCTCCTGGAGGTTCTGGGCCCACTTTATCATACAATCTTTAACAAGTTCCGTTTCTGAATCAATTTCTATCAATGCATTATATATCCTTTTTATATGTGCCTGACCCTGATCTCTAATTTGTTTTACCAAATTTCCATCAGTTGTTAAAATACCAACTTTCTGATCTTCTTTCCATCTTGCTTGCAACTGCCCATACTGAAGTTTGTACAATCTTTTTTTCTTTTAAAATATTATATGGCTTTAATTGCCATACATTCCTTTCCATCCTTAAAATTTCTTTGTATGTAATCACATCATGTTTAAATCCAACACTTATATTTTCTATTGCATGTTTAGGAATTGCCCAAATTGGTATTTTATAATTTAACTTATATTTATATTTTTTCCATACTCACAACAGAGCTTGCCTTAATATGTGTATCTTAAAAACATTATCCACCTTCTTATCATACAATAAATATGCATGCCAACCAAATAACAAATCATAACTCTTGAGATTTAATAATCTCCCTTGTGTTAAAGTAAACCAATCACTAATTGAAGATAAAGCAGCAGCCTCATAATATAATTTAAGATTAGGCATTTTAAGACCACCTCTTTCACGTATATCTTGCATTATCTTAAATTTAACTTGTGGTTTTTTCCCTGCCCAAACAAATTTATTAATACCTTTCTGCCATTCCTCCAAATTTGATGGTATGTTATTCTTTAGGGAATCCACTGTATTTTAAAAAGTTTGGAAATAATTCTGCTTTTCATTTGCAGCACAAATGGACACTTTTCTAGGGCTCAAAAACTGTATTTGGTTTGACTGAGAATTTCAGATTTGTTATTTGTTAAATTTGTTAAATTTTTATTTGTTAAATTTTTATGCTGCCCATCTCCCATACAAAGTGACTCTGGGTGGTATAAAAATTGCTGTCATAAACACTTAGTAGTTATGAAAATAGTGTCATAGTGGGGCAGTTTAATGAAAGCACATAAAATATTATGTATATGAATACCTATCAAAACATGGCAAAATATATTTTATGTAACAGATGTTAATGGATGGCATAGAATTCATTAAGTGGACACCAGGGTTGAGCCCCATTGGTCTAGAATTTATTGGTGACAGTAAATCATCCCCACTACTTCCTTTGCAGCCATTTGCATCTCATGCTAATTGTGTATTTTCTGTTATCATGAATATAAGACAGGCTGCCCATCCATAATTTTTAGATAATTACTTTCTTGTTGGGTAAGTATTGTACCTATTTTGGTATTATTATAGTAATATTCCTTTTGTTTTTTATCGATTCTAGTATTTACCAATAAATTGTGAGAAATTTGTAATGGACTAGAGGTTTCAGATCCTTGATAATACCAGACATAGCATACTATTTATCCCATCTTCATCCTGGTTTAGAAGATTTATCCTTTAAAATGTGGGAATGAGATGTGACGGAATCATATTTATGCAGTGAAACATAAATTTTGTTAGAAAGTCATATAAAGATGTTTTTGTACTTTTTGAACACTGGCAAATACTATCACCTGGCAATGTAAAAATTTTTTAAAAAGGAAGAATTACTTTAGCTGATAATATATAAATACCACTTGCTATGTAAGAAACTAAAATCCTGTGATTTTCATTTATAATAGTTGCACCCAAGAATTGATGCTCGAAAATATGATGAAAATCTAGGAATGCTTCTAATAGAATTTTTTGAACTCTATGGAAGGAATTTTAATTACTTAAAAACTGGTATTAGAATAAAAAATGGAGGTGCCTATATTGCCAAAGAAGAAATCATGAAAACCATGACTAATGGATATCGACCATCCATGTTATGTATTGAAGATCCCCTTCTGCCTGGTAAGATGACATACATTACTCTCAACTTTTAGCCCAAAAACTTTGAAAGGAATGTTTAATAGAATACTCTTATATCTTGTCATGCAATATTTGTTTATTACATTTATAGCATAGTTTTTTCTTGGGAGAGAGAGGCTGAAGGCATTATCATTCACAAAAACAAAGCTGTGGAATATTTACTGGAATCAGTTTTTCCAGGGTGCATATACAGCCAAATATCACATGTCTGATAACGAGGCATACTGGAGTGAGAGTAATGCTGGCATAGCTATAGGATAGACCAGGGGTAGGCAACCTTGGCTCTTTTATGACTCGTGGACGTCAACTCCCAGAATTCCTGAGCCAGCCATAGACTTTTTATCTGAATGATACTGCAGCAGCCAGTGATCTTCACAGTAACTTTCAGACATGCAATCACTTAGCAGCCATTTAGTTTTAACAACTTGGTCATTGGAACCAAACTTGATTGTTAAACAGTAGTGGTGTATTTGCTTGTTTTGTATTGTACTAGTCAGTACCCATAATACCAAAATATGACAAACACTTTTCTGGGACTACAAATCTCATATTTTTCATATATTTAGTCTGCAGTGGGAAACAGTATGACGAAGATAATAATAATATTTCCTTTTGGTTTGTCAACCAGTGCTATAAAGTTAGTCCTCAACTTACCACCAGTCACTTAGCAACTGTTTGAAGTTACAACTGACCCCCAAGTGGTACTTATGACCTAATTCCAAAGTTCTGATGGCTGGCCTCGAGCTCTCGACAACCGACTTCCATTTACAGCTGTTTGCAACATCCCCTGGGTCACATGATTGCCATTTATGACATTAAGCCCTACCCCCAAAATAAGCCCTAGTTAAGACCCCGCCTACTCTGTCACACAGTCTGGTTCTATAAGGTGGGGTAAGGCGCATGTGTAAAAATCAAGCTAGGGTGTGGGGGTGGAGCTGCCCCATGTGCCCTGCACCTGCTTACCTCAGGGCCCTGGCAGCCAGGCCTCCCATGTCCTTATGTCTCGCCTTGCGGTAGCAGCACCACCAGCAGCAACCCCATCCAGCAGAAGCCTGCATGGCCCCTGGCCATTTCTGGTTGCTGGCAGCCACTCACGGCAGGAGGCCATGTGACACATTGCACTGGTGCCACCTCTCGCAGCAGGAGACCATGCGGTGCATTGTGCCGGTGCCGCCACTCATGGCAGGAGGCCACATGGCGCATTGCACTGTGGTACATACCAGCGGTGCCATGCGACACATGCCGTCATGCTACAAGCAGCAGCACTGGTGAGATACGCCATGTGTTCTGCCGCAAATGGCGGCACCAGCCAAAGTACCATGTGGCCTCCTGCTGTAAGCGGCTGCAGAAGAAGTCAGGCAGCGGTGTGACAGGTGTCAGGGCATGGGAGTCCTGGTGGTGGCGGTCCTGAGGTAAGCGGGTAAGACATCCCCTCAAAATAAGACCTAGTGCCTCTTTTGGAGCCCCCCCAAAATATAAGACCGGTTCTTATTTTCAGGGAAACATGGTATTGAGGTTCCAAATCCAGTGCAGAATAAAAATGATATGGTTGGAGTTTTTTCAATTTTAAGAACAGTAGATAGAAAACTGGGATGCAGCATACTGTTATTTTAAAGAAGTATCAGTTCTGTATGCCAAAGAATAGAATACTGTAACTGGGAAGATCAGGCACCATTTAGTACATATGCAAGTGTATAGAGTACACATCTCTCCTTGAGATATTTTACCTATTCCAAGAATTTTAAGCATTGTAAGCATGACAAGGTGAAAGCAACTTTGGAGTCAACTGGATAATGAGTGTGATTTTTTAAAAATTGACTATTACAGGCAATGATGTTGGAAGAAGTTGTTATGGTGCCATGCAAGTAAAGCAAGTTTTTGACTATGCCTACATTGTTCTAAGCCATGCAGTATCACCACTTGCAAAATCATATCCTAATAGAGATTCAGAAAGGTAACTATTTGAGAATGTGTTCATTGTATAGGTTGAGGTACATAGTCTTTTAAAAGGCAGGGCTGCATGTGGGCTTGTGAGTGGCATGCCAGGTGCTGCAGTTTAAAAAGTGAGCAGGCCAGTAGGAGTCCAGAGGTTTTTGAGGAATATACATTTAAGCTTCAAAATATAAAATTAAACTGGAAGTGCAGTGTGAAGTTAAACTTCACATTGCACTTCCAGAATTTGTATGTATGATCAGGGAAGGAACTCTGAATGTTGCAAGAAGAATATATTCATTTTTTAAAAAATAATTTTATTCAGAATTATATGTGTTAAGAATAAAAGCTAATACAAACTTCAGAAAAAGGGGGAGAGGTTTGAAAAAGAAAAAAAGTAACTTCCTCCTTCATTCCAGGAAGTGAAAATTTTAATAGCTATCATTGTCTTTAAATAAAACATAACTCTAAGTAAAACATAATCTGTCTTCTCCCCATAGTTCATCTCTTACATAAAGAAAACAAAATCATAATGCTATATTAATCTATCAGCAAAATTCCAATAAGAGCAAACTTTTTTTATACCTGGTCAAATAAGCCAATCTTATACTGTAAATCTTCCCTTATTTTTTAAAAAAACGTTGTAGAGGTAGTTTGCTGCTCACTTGGGTTTCAAAGAAAAAATTCTTTAGAACTTGTAAAGATTTCTCTTGTACCCATAAATAAAATGCATCCTTTTTCTTGTCACTAGTGAAAAATCCTTTCAAGTCATAACTGAGCTTTTCTGTATATGCAGAGAAAAAATAATCCAAATCAATTTCCTGATTTACAGTAATATCTGTTCATCTCCTCTAGATATCCATCAGATCCCATTTGAATTTACATTTAAGTTCTTCAAATTAGTTTCATAAACATCTATTGCAGTTCATTCTTTTACAAATTGACTCTATCAATTTTATCAAACATTGATCCATTCTGTCCAAAATTTTATCTGAATTGCAGTAAGGATTTTCTGCTCCATTTTCTTTGTCCCCTGGCTAAAAAAATCCACTCCAAAACAGTCTCCATTTTTCCATGAGAAAGTATCTTCTAAACAATTCAGAGCTGTATTTCCAAATCCTTCTGGCCCATTAATCAGTTATTAACTTCACAAAATCCAATCACTAATCCCCTAATACAGGGGTGTCAAACTGCCGGCCTGTAGGCCGGATGCGTCATCCGGAAGCTGCGCCCACCCCATTGCCGACAATGGCAAAACTGTCCTGATATGTTGCGTGATGTCACGTGACGTCACGAGTTTGAGATGTCTGCCCTAGTAAAATAAATCTTATATTTTTGGACCTTGAAAATCAAATTTACACTATCATCTTTTAAGGAAAGGAGAACTCACCTGATGAATGCAGTAGTGCCTTGCCAATCCAAGAGGTCTTGACCTTTCCAATATGCAAATAATAAAATAATCCCCCAAATTATATGTGATTAAGATATAAGGCTTGGCCAAGAAATGTGTCCATAAAGGCTGTTTTGCAAGTTTGAGCTTGATGTAAATCCCAACTTGCAGCTATTTTACTCATGAGCCAGCTATAAAAATGACAGTCTCCATGGTCTACTCATGAGGAGCTGTTGTGTGGAGTCATGTGGATAATGTCATTGATCATTCCTTTGTTCTGGAAAGATGACCTGACTGGGATCCAGGATTTAGCAATTCCTCTTGCAAAGCTGTCTTGTTAGCTAACAAAAGGCAGCAGGGAATCCACTCATCATGGCACATACAGGAAGTATAATATGTATTCAATTCTAGGGCTACATAGTACTTATCTTCTTGTAATACAGCACTCTGGAAAGAAGAGCTAATATCAGTTGAAAAAACCAAGATCGACATTGAATGTATGCAAATCTTTTTTAAAAAGTTTTTTTTTTTGGTTCTTATGTTGTGTATAGTGATGTTCAGATTTTTTTTAAAAAAATGTGTCAGTGTTGTCTCTTAATTTCTTATCCTGGCAACATCTCTTTTAGTACTTTAGGTAGAATTATTAAAGTGACAGAAGAGGTGATTGACTACAGAGCATGGATTAAAAAAAAATGGGGAAACAAAGCTAACTTTTCAGCTGATCTTGGTAAGTAAATATATTGATCCTAAAAATAAACCACATATTATTTTTATCATACACTTTTCTTATTTTTATTTTCTTATGCCATGTTTCAGTGCTATCCAGTTCAGTACTCAACCTACCTCAAACATTTCTCGGTGCTTTTTTATGATTTGTTAACATAAACATGTGAATCCATGCCTGTCAGGATATTTGATTCCTGATTTTAATTTGTTGAGATTAATAAAATACACACTGTAGTTCCTTTGCATGTTATTTCAGTCTTAAACATCTCTGATACAATATCTGACTTAAAACTTTAAAACTAACCACACTCAAAACAGAGTTTTAAGTGAAAAGGAAATATATTGACATATAAACATATTTGTGACACCAGATGTTCAGCTGAAAGAGAGAGAATCAATATCTTCAGAGATTGCAACCCAGAATAGAGAGGCTGAATTGCTTTACAACCAACCTTTGACTTTGTCATTTACTGATATGCAACAATTATCATCAGGTTCATCTGCCTCATCAGTGTCATCTCTTTCTGGAAGTGATGTTGTAAGTTTTATCTTTTTTCTATTTAAACTGCTGTCTACATGTGGAAGTTAATATCTGAATAAATCTGAATTACAAGCTTATTTTATAAGATCACAAATGCAGTTATTACTGTAGTATTCATATTATTGAAATATATAAATAAGCTTGAAATCACTGTTCCTGCCAAGCTTCCTCTAAATTTGTTGTTAAATAATATATAATCTATCTAAAAATATAATTAATGTATTACCATAAGTAAATAATCAGAAAATAGATTTGAAACCATTATCTTATTTAATGAAAAGTTTTTAAAGAAATTCTCAAAATGAAAGTAGATTAGAATGTTAATTAAAAAATAAAAACTTTTTTCATTATTTCTATTTTAGTCTCGTACCTATGATTTTAATCTAATGTTTACAATTTTACTCTTAAAATGTTTTTTAGTTTTTAAAAACATTTACATATGTGGAACTAATTACATAGTGAGTCCTTAAAGACAGATAGATAAAGAAGCCTAGATAAAGTGTCACTTCTCCACAAATGATACCATGACTGCTGATTGAAGTAGCACACGCTATAAAAATTGTCTCACTAGCTTAGTCTCATGAAAAATCAGTTGTAGTTTTGCCTAATCAGAAGAACAGCAACTGGATAGTGTTAGGAACTGTTTATTCAAGGCACTTATTTAACTTATTTTTACAGTCTAGTAATGGAAGGTCAGAAACAGTTATTTTTTCCAAAATATTTTTTTTTACTGATCCTCCTCTAAAGAGCTTATTTCTGTAACCTGTTCAGTGCAAAATCATCCTGCTTTAAATGTGTCATCACAGGTTCTTTATCTATATACATATATATGCATATAAAATAAAATAAAATCCCATATTTTCTCCTTTTGTGTAACATTAAGGATTCTGATACTCCACCTTGCACAACTCCTAATATATACCACTTCAGCCTGCAAGCACCATCTCCACTTACGGCTGGAATACATCCGGCATTAACTATGCCAAGTGGTAAAAATCAGTCTGTGCCTGCAAGAGCATTGATTATGGCCACGAATAATCAGGTATGTGAAAAATTCTGTGTTTAATTTGCTCACGCAAGCATTTTGAAAATAATAAACCAGAACACTACCTAAGAGAAAAAGAGCAATTTTTAGGATGATTGAAAAGATGAAAATATAGCAATCCCTAGAAAAATAATTTTAAATCATTAATATAGAAAACCTCAAAAAGCGTGTTAGCTAGGTTAACTAACAAGCATTTTAAATAGTTGCCACTCTACTGGAAATTTCAAGATTTCTAGCTGATTTTATTTGTTTAAATTCTATTGTATTCAAAAGAAAGTTAAAATACAAAACTCCAAAAACTTGAACAAAAAAAACCCCAAAAGAAAAACAAAGCAAATCAATACATTAAAAAGTGCATCAAAAATAAAAAACCCAACACATATAATGTTATCCTCCCAACTGAATACTGATTAATACATTACTAAAATTGTTTCCCACCCCTTGTAAAACAGGCAATTTTTAAACTAGTAAAATTATTTGCGAATTATTGACTTGTCTTCTATATACTATATTAATGACATAATAATAATAATAATAATAATAATAATAATAATAATAATAATAATAATAATAATACAAGATTAAGGTTTCGAAACTCTCTGTTAACAAACTGTTAGTGTAATCCATCCAAAAAAAGTTTGCGACAGCATCTTGTCTATCCCAAATCATCCCAAAAGTTAAAAGTAATTCATCCTGGATCAAATATCTATGTTTGTTAACTAGATGTGGGGAGGAAAAAAACCCTGAAGCAAATGGAAACAAGAATGATATTATCGGGATATTTCAATCCAAGGTTAAAGGAAAAATTCAAAAGAGATAAACTGCAAATATTTTGTAAATTCAAAAAGTCCAAAAATCCTGTGCTGAGAGCCCAATATTAATGTAAATCAAATGAAAGCACTTCATTATACAGAAATGTGGCAAACTTCTTTACAGAGAGAACAAAGGTTACGGATGAAGGCAAATATACAAAGAACAAAAAGATTATTCCGAACAACATAAATCAAAGGGAAAGAAAATGGAAAAAAAAACAGAGTACATCAAGGGGTTGAAATAAATCAGCATCCAACCACTGGTCAATTTTTAAGAGCAAAAAAAAAAAAAGTAAAACAATAAATTCAAAAAGTGAAAATTAAAAATCCAGGTAAATGAAACTGCTGAAAGGAAGATGGATTCCCCCTGTGACTTTCCTACTGCTTCCAGAGGGAACTGGAATCTTCAAGACTGTCCTTCCCAAATAGGTCCCTGGCCATCCAAAACTCGTCTTGGGTCATTCCTGAGTGTCCCATTCAAATCCAGGGAACAGCATTGCCAGAGAACCAGCTTTGGCAGCAAAAACAGTAGATTGTTGGTAAGAGAAAAAGCCTCTTACTGTTCAGCAGCCACTTTGGGGAGGAGTCACCAGATTCCCAGCTGTTTTTAGATCAAGTGAACATTTCTCCAAAAGTGTGTCAGATTTGCCAAGCTATAGTTCTAAGATATCCAAAAAAATACGATCAAGCTAAGCAAGAGAAAAGTTGCAGTAGAGATGGGAAAAATATTCAGCTAGGAATATTGAAAGAGACAGTGGTCTAGAAGCTGCCAAAATATGACATTATTACTTATTCATCTACAACATAATACCCATTTTCTAAAAAAATGTTTTTGTATTTCCATGTGTGAGGATGGGCATGCACATGTATAGAATACCCAATGATTTTATTAGTAATTGAATAAAAAATTAAATATTCAGAGTACTCAGAATATTCTAAACCATATTATCACATCATAATCTGATAAGAGATTTCAGTCTATGCCATGCAAATCTCTTCAGTTTTCATCTTTGAATTAGGATAATATAAATCTATTCTAGCTCTTTAAAACAAAAGCATATACAACATCAATAGATCCATTTCATAATGTCATCGGACTCAGAAAACAATGTCCAAAATATTCAGATTAATGCTGTGTTGTAAATTGTCAAGTAATTTAGATCACAAAGGGTTAGAGTTAAGATGTCACTCTGCTTCAATTATTTTTATCTTGTCTTTGAAGGTAAGTTCCTTGTAAGTCGGCATGAGTAAGAAAAATACAAATTAATGAAATGTTAGCATAAAAAGTAATCTGTCTCCTCATAAAACAATGAATGGTACATGTTAGATCACCTTGTTTTGTGCTGAAGATGCACTGTTCCTATCGTAGTTGAAATGTCTCATACTTAAAATGTAAAACAAACTCAGAATGCTTCAAAAATGAAACATTTTGTAAATTCCTAATGTAGAATATACTGGAATTAGTCTCATCTATCTCTTCTCCTTAAAATCGCTTTTGCAGGGCAGTAGGTGAGAAATGGTCCTTTAAAATTCAGAAAGAGTAGACCTAATATCTTCTTTGATTGGCTCTTCTTCTCGTGGAATTTGCCGACGTAATATAGTACTGTTTTAATTTTCCTGAATGTAACTTTCCTTAAAATTTTGGTTGCAGATCTCTGAATGCTGCATTGTTTTTTCATAAGTATAAATATATTATTTAAGAACTGCATGAGACAACATTACTGAAACATTGGCAATAATATTAAATAGTTGGCAGTAATACTAAATATTTCCTTTGTTTTCAGCAGCACAATGGAGTGAAGTTTACTGTGAAAGGAGCTCATAATCAAGGCAGTGGATACAATTCTGCCAGTAATGGAGCCGTAAGGCAGCCAGTTAGCAACAGAGGTCATCACCAACACAACCGTAATATTTGGAGGAGAAAGAAGTACAGGGACAGTTTGCCTATTAGCCTTAGCAGATAATGGCCAACTACAGAGTCCTCTTTAGACTAATGCAGTGTGTGTGACTCTGCTCTGGGAGGATTTGAGACCAGCACTGAGTACATCTGTCTGTGGATGTTGCCAAATATCTGCATCCAACGTTTGCATGTTTCGTGTGTGGTGGTGGAGTCCATCTTAAAAGAAATAATTGTGCTTATCGTGAAGCCTTATTAACTGTGGAAGTTTGTCTTCTGCCTATCCATGATTATTACAGTGCTGAAACAGCTCTGGTAAGATTATTGGGAGGACCATAAATGCTGTGGCACTTTGCTGTAGCTGCATTTGTTCATAATTGGTTGTTTTGTTTCCTTGGAAGAAGAATGGGTTGCTTGAATGTTACTTTCCATTACAAAACTTTATTTGTGGCATTGTTCACCACCTTCCCATTCCTTCTACAGTTGGTTTTGTTGCCTTACTCACATCAAACATAACGTGCAATAACTTGGAATGTTTTAATCATGAATATATTTATGAAACTGAGGTGTGCACATATGCACACACATCTGCTTATGTGTGTGAGAGAGAGGATTTTTCTTCCTTTTTTTTACAGATCCTTTCCCAAGTTGCATTTTCTAAGTTGGGTTCATGCTTCTGGTAGATTAGCTAAGCAATCAGTTTAACACATCAAGCTAATAATATCGGAAGCTTCCTAATTTGTAGAAGAATTGTTGGTCTGGCTTAAGTATTTATAATAACAATTGAGTTAAAAGGCATTTTGACTAGTTACCTTACTAGTCTGGCATGTAATGCTAAATTCAATCTTATGAGATAAAATGCCATCTAATGCTCTTACAGATCTCATGTTCTTTTTAGTGGGGATCATGTAAAAAAATTTGAATCTTCAGTTTACTTGCTACGGCTGGACAAAATTACTATTACAAATCAAGTTAAGTGTCAGGGATATATTTGTCTGTGTATGGTGTGTGTGTGTATGTATGTATGTATGTATGAATGAATGAATGAATGAATGAATGAATGAATGAATGAATGAGGTGTGTGTTTCTGTATCTCCCTGACTCTTAAGGTACCAGTTCGTCAATTTCATTTCCCTTCTGATTGCTTGGGCCATTGTTAAATAAAGCATCCAACTTGAAGAATGTGGAGAAAGGAATGTGTAGCGATTCCATTAAGGAATCTGATTAGCAGCCTGCATAAGTTCTGTTGAGAGCAACTACCTAAAATGTATCTTCTGGCTTCTCTATGCATTCTGAAGTATTAGTCTATTATTTTGTAAAGACACAGCACAGTGGTATTGAGATAATCTGTATGGCAAGCAACTGATTTAAAGATGCATACAGATATACTATGCAAGTGTGTATCATGATGGCAACATATTTGTTATATTTTAAAACCTGAAATTGTGTGTACAGCCTACCCTGCATTTAAAAAGTATCATGTTTCTTATATCACTTACTGAATCTTTTTATGCTTTTTTTTTCTTCATTGAAAAAAAAGTTTTTATTTAGTAATTCTGCTTGAAGAAATTGTATCTTGACATCTTAAATTGTACATGGAAATGAATTTTCTTAAGCAGCGAATGTTTGACACAGAATGGTCAGAAATTGATGTAGCATATGCTAGAGATTTTTTTCAAAACAAATGCAAGGCCTTTGAATATCATGAGCGAAAAGATTGTGACATTCCAAAGCAGAGTAGCACATATTTTGTCTACAATTCATCTTGATTTAGTATTCTCTTTTAAATTGATAGTAAGATAATCAGAAAGACAGGCATAAATTACAAGGTTTACTATACTAGCCAGCATCTGTATGGAAAGAAGTATAAAGTTTGCAAATTTAAGGGAAATATGAACGTGAAAGTTATTGAAAATGTACCCTGTGGTTGTTTATCTCTACCTGCAAGTTGCCCTGTCATACTCCTTATCACATATTATATATTATTTCCTCTGGAAATAACTCTTGAACCTTCAAACTATGTTCTATACATACATAGGTTTTTATGTCTCCAACCCCATACTGAAGCCCCTTAAGTATGCTACCCATCTTTAAAAAAAAAAACCTCCACAAAGTTCATTCCTTCCCCAAAACAATATTTGATAATATTGTCAACCCCTGATTGTTAATACTTCAGATGAACAATAATTGGACAACAAATAAAAGAGTAAACAGATGGTGAATTGCCAAAACCTCAGCTCTGCTGTACAGTGGAATCAGTATTTTTGTTTTGATTATTTTTCAAATCTTATGAAAGGCTCGTAGTAGAATCTGGTATAGGAAGGGATCTAAACTTGAATAAACCATTCAAGGGCTGATTATAAACCTATAATCGTTCTACATGCTAGCAATATTGACTATGAATCTACATTATTGAAATACTGATGTTCTAAATAGTTCCATTTAAAAGCAGGATAGACTTAAAAGAAGCAGATATCATGTCCCATTCAGTCATGATTAACCATAAATTGCACTGGCTACCACTTTGGTTATGTTCTATGCCTCTGTGGATGACTGATAAAATATGTTCATTTTTGTGTGTAATAACAATGTGGGAAGCTAAAAATACATATTTTTATGTGAAGTTTTGTATTCTTTGATTTTTAATAAATTTTCAAGGCAGGTATGTCCATGGTGTAATGTAGCATTCTTCATCTGTCATTGTGATCTTTTTATTTTCATTATGTTATCACAATTCTGTTTTATAATCAAAGCAAAATTCCATTTGATCCAGTATTTCATGTATTAGAGTGTCTAACCAAATTATACTAAGACATTTATAAAACTGTCATGAAAGATAGCTAGCCCTTTTAGTGATCTGAGAGAGATTGTCTTTGAATCTGGATTGAGGTGGGCCAATCCTGATGTTACTTCAGGACAGTTTCCTTGAGGGTAAACCTCACAAAGTTTTCTTTAAGATTTTGGTAGCAGTTTTTATACAGTGTAACTTTGGAGCTACAACTATCACATCAAAAATTATTGAATTATATCAGCAGTGTATTGAAATTATTTTGGAAATATTAAAGCAAAGATGCAAAATATATGTTGCAAAACGTGTATGCGTGAGTGAATAAATCTTTCAGATTTCAGTTAATGAAAAATTCCTCTAGACTTGGCTAGATTTTCAAGGGACATGAACTACATTTTTCTCAGACTTCATTATTGATGTATAATTTGTTAAAAGTACGCTAGCAGTATTTTTAATACTATCTTAACTGCTCTTAGAAAGGCTCCATTTTCATAGTATTTGACTCAGCAGTCAAATGTACATGGCCAACTGCATGCTTTTTTGTGGGAAAATCGTATTTTCATTATTTGACAACATTAAAATAATTCAGGTAGTCTTCACTTACTGACCACTCATTCAGTAACTGTTCAGAATTATGGCACATGATGAAAAAAGAGACTTACCACTGGTCTGTGAAATTGTGGCTGTTGCAGGGTGCCAGCAGTCATGTGAACATAATTTGGACATTTGGCAACCAGCACACATTTACAATGGTTGCAGCAATGTGCAATTAGGTAATCACCATGTGTGACCTTCACAGCCACTTTCCAACAACAAAATCAGCGGGGGGGGGGGGGGGGGAAGGTGGCAGAAAGTTACAAATCATGGTTATGTGATTTTCCACTTAACAATTGCATTGCTTTGCAATGAAGTTGTTAGGGTGTTTTTTTTGTTTTTTTTTTTGTTTTTGCAGTCGGTATTTGAGAATGGCCGATATGACCAATTGTCCCAATAAAGTTTATTCTTACTAAAAAAAACCATAATACTTGCCTAAAGAAATATACAATTACCTTTAACATTTTACTTAACTGTGGCAAATAGGTTATAAAATTGAATATGACTCACTTACCAACTCCGTTGCCTAGCATCGGAAATTCTGGTCCCCATAACCTTTTAGGTCAAGGACTACCTCTACATGGTATTAATTTTGTGTAAGCAATTAAAATTAAGAAATTATGAAAACAAAGGAGAATGGGTATTAACTCTTCCTTTTCGTCACTGTGCTTGCTGGGACAATTCCCTAATTTTTTTACCTTTGGTGCTAATAGATTGTACACTTTGAGAGGAAGGAAGCAAGTAAATTTCATTTTTAATGTGTGCCAAGGTGCCCGCAGTAAAAAACTGACAATAAAGGTTATCTGTTGGTTCATTTTAATATATCACCCAGAAGACGTCTGTAGCTGTTCCTTCATTACATTACACTGAAATTACAAATACTACGTGAATATGCTTTTTGTGGGAACTGAAATATATGGACATTGTAATTTAGAAAATTACACATTAAAAAATCCGAGGACAAATGTTTTCCAAATAAAGTATCAAAACTACAAGCTACGTCTTTCTCAGGTAAGTATCAGTCTGTACAAATTCAAGCCTGTTTCATGAGGTTGGTACCATGCCTGTGTGATCTCACAACGCTTTGCTGCTTTCGGAGATTTTTGTGAACCGAACCAATGACCTTTCAGTTCAGCTACTCCTCCAGAGGAGATGTTAGCTCCAGAACTGACTGGAATCCCACGGCTAGGAACTTCTGCCATCTCCGGGTTCCTGGGTGGTGGTTTCCTCAATGCTGCTTCCTATTTTTTCAGAGAAAAGGTAAACTTGCACAGAGACAATGTTTTGCTCAATATGAACAGAAGAGGGTTGAAGAACTCCTTCATTTGCCTTCTGGGAAGATATATTTTAGCACATCTTCACCTGGCTTTCCTTTGTTCCTGTTCCTTATCTTCTTCTCCTGCCTTAGCCAGCCGTGAGTCCATTCCTTAGGGTTTATTTAGCAAAAACAACAACAACCTTGTGGAAATATGCTCAGCCTAATAATATGTTGTACTTAACTTGAAACCTGCGCTCTGCAGTCAACCAATGTTCCTGAATTCTTTCTATGCCGCCCCTCTACAATGAAAAGGGCATCCATTCTATTTGAGTGTTGTGCAAATAGTTTCTGCTTTTAAAAATATAATCAGTTCAGCAGGGAGTTTAGCTGGGTTGGGGGTTTTTTTGGGGGGGGCAGAGTATGGCATGGTACTTTTTAAACAAGAGTATCGCATGCCAGTATTTTCAAATTGCTAACCATGCTTCTGAACTATGAATAAAAACTGGAAATTCACTCAGTCCCAAGGCAGAGCTTTGGGATGGCTGCAAGGTTGGAGCTGTCATCCCTGTGTATGATTACTGATTGGGCAATGCCTGTAGAATAAAGGTGTCATTTATCTAACGAAATATCCTCATCACAAATAGTTCTATAACATGTGCTTGATTGAGAACCAGATTGATGTAGTGATTAGGGCACCAGCCTAGAAACCAGGAGATTGTGAGTTCTAGTTCTGCTTTAGTCACCAAGCCAGCTGGATGATTTTGGGTCAGTCACTCTCAGCCTTATGAAGCAGGCAAGTGTAAAATACTTCTGAAAGTATTGCTAAGTGCAGGAAATTGTCCATGTAGTTGCCAAGAATCAAAGCTGACTGGGAAGGCAAGAACAGAGACACAACACAGAGAGAGAGAGACTTATTACATAATATTTCAGTGCATACCAGGTTTACAGACTGTTATGCCAAGTGAATTATACTACTATTGTTTTATTTAAGATTCCAATCTCTTGTTATCATACCACTGTTACTGATCTATTGTGGATTTCTGCTTAGGCAAATATGCAAGCTTTTGAATTTTTTTAGGATTTCTTTGTGGGGGAGGAGACAGTCTTAGGAATGGATTTCATATAATTATATGATTCCAATTGGCTTAGATCCGTTTTGTGTATATTTACTACCTAATGAGAAGCAAGGAAATTATAGTATATGGTATTTAACAAAAACGTCAAATCCCAAATGTTTCTAAGGATTTTAAAAATATTTATCTTTCTTGCTCTTCTGG
Organism: Vipera berus; assembly: GCF_964194415.1. Classification (NCBI taxonomy): domain Eukaryota; kingdom Metazoa; phylum Chordata; class Lepidosauria; order Squamata; family Viperidae; genus Vipera; species Vipera berus. The sequence continues at coordinate 125,287,617 of NC_138204.1, read as the reverse complement.
ATCTTGCCACAGAAAGAGGGCACTCTTGCATTAGCTTTCCTTATGAAAAATATAAAATCCACGGCTCTCCCAATCTGTTCATTTTTGCATCTATGTTCTTTGTGTTGTTGTTTTTTTAAGTTTCTCTGACTCTGAATCCAAATCAAATAACCTACAAAATGCTTTTTGATTTAAATCACATAATACATTTCAAGAAATAAAAATGCTGAATAAGGACAGCATACAAATAAAATGCAGACATGCTGAGAGACAATAATATTATCAGTTATTTTATCCCTCCTTTATTACTTTGTAAGTAACTCCTTCTTCCTCCTATTTTCCCCGTAAAAGTTGAAATGAATCCAGCTTTTCCCCCAAACCTTATAAGGAGAAAGCCTAATAGGGCAAAATGAGGAAAATGTGCTATATCTTCATTCCCATGTAAACGGAATGAAAGAAAAAGCTAAAGCTCATTTTCTCTTTCCCTGCAAAGCAACTATTAAGGCAGTTCTTTATTCTTGGTTACCTTCTTTCTGTCGATACTTCTCAGCAGCTCTTCACATTTGTTTTGCTTGGAGCAACCACCCTCCTAGTCATGGTTCAAATGAATGCCACTGCAGGTTGAATGTGATGCCTATTTGAAAAGGCCTTAAAACAGTAATACTTGTTCAAACCGGAAACATTGGTTTGTCCTTGCAGGCTCTAAGTCCCTTAAGTGTAAAAACGGTTGAGAAACTTAAAAACCCTAATTATGTCAGCAGGGCAAAATTCTTTTTTCTAAAAATACTCTTGTGAATAACAATGATTGTGCTGCCAGAGATTTTCTACATTCAGAATGGCTCTCCTTTTCAGAGAATGGTGGATGTGTTTCACAACAAAAATGTTGCTCTTATGACCCTAATATAATCCCCATGCTCTTAGTCATGTTTGTTTGGATTCATGGTTCAGGATTCTCCAATGGCTCTCTAAGCATATCTTCTGGAATTTAAGTTCTGAAGCACCTCAGAAAAGCAAGGAACACCCCTGGATTGATGCATAGTGAGAAGCACATAGGCTCAATCTGATCCATGGCTCTTATCATATGCCCATTATAAGCAGTCACCATGTTCTCTATTGAACTGCCCACTAAATCCTCAGGGAAAATCCCAAACTCCCTCTGGACCCCATCAGAATCCATTAATCACTTGGTTTAAACTGATCTAATAGGTCTACATCAGGGGTGTCAAACTCAATTTCATTGAGGGCCGCATCAGCATTGCGGTTGCCCTCGGGGGCCGAGTGGGTATGGCCTGGGTGGGCGTGGCCTACTGGGTGGGTGTGGCTAGAGTGCGTATGGCCTACTGGGTGGGCATGGCCAACTCTACATCGTTCGCATCAAGGGTGCCTATGGGGGCCTGGGCAGGAGTGGGACAGATCTGAGGGTCTCTGGCAGAAGGAGGGTCTCTGGGCCAGGGCCAAGGCAGTGGGGGCCGTTCCCTCACTGTTTCCAGGATGGCTTCGCGGGCCACATGAAACCACTTCGCGGGCCGGATCTGGCCCCCGGGCCTTGTGTTTGACATGTCTGGTCTACATCCTGCCACTAACCCTTGATGAGCCCTTCTCCCCTAACCTCCCTCCGATTAGCAGCAGCAGGTACCCAGCTTAAACACCTGCAACTTCTTTTATCTCACAGAAGAGAGGAAAATAAATCCAAAAGTAATGCAATTTAAGAAATGGTGATCTTGCCCAGCATTTTGTTTCCAAAAAGCATGACATTAGCCAGCTGCAGATGATCAACAGCTGTTCTTGAAAAGGATTTTGTCTCTGAATTGGAAAGCTGTATATAATCGATAATAGCCATTGGGTGGTATGGAAAAACTACTTGCGAATCGCTCCGTTTCCAAGTGCCCCATAGGCACCCAAACACTTTTTACCTGAGCAGAGAAATGACGGAGACTGATTGCAAATGGGGCACTTTGAAATGGAGCAATTAGTGATTTTCCTGTGTTCTACGGCAGAGGTCCCCAATCTTTTGGGCACCAAGGACCAGTTCCATGGAGAGAGGTTTTTCCGTGGACTGGAGGAGGCGTGGTTTTGTGTGCTGCCTGTATCCTGCGGATGGGGCTTTGCTTGTTTGCACGGACTGGTTTCTGGCATGCTGCGAACCAGTGCCGGTCCACGGACTGGGGATTGGGAACCCCTGTTCTATGGTACTAGCTGTCTGACCCAATCTTGTATCAACTGTAGTTTTGAAAACACATTCTCTTTCCTTCTTTCTCTAAATAATTACTGAAAATATTGAAGAGTAAAGATTCCAGAACTGATCCTTTTGGCACCCCATAGTTCTCCAATTTGATCTAGATCATAGGCGGGCATTCAAGTATGATTTGCAAGGAAACTATGTATCCATTTAACTGCCATGCCATCTAAGAGGCATGAGACTACAGGAATGGGAGACTTTAATTGCCATGTTAAATAATGGGCTGCCACATTAAAAGTCAAAATGGGTTTGCCATCTATTTTCCTGAAATCAAGATGTATTATTCTCACAATTGTTATTGGAGTTACCTGATCAAAATAATTAGATGTACTGTATATAGCCTGGCAAGATCTGTTTTTGACAAATCTAGTAATTAGCGCATTGTGTTCAAGAGACTTACAAATCCATGTTTTTATGATCTATACAGAATTTTCCAGGGCATCGATATCAGTCTGACTAATCTTTAGTTTGCCAGAGTTCCTTTCCTCCCTTTTTAACAATATTTTCTTTTTCCCAGTGTTTTGCCACCTCAACTGTTCTTCCATGTGTCACAGAGATAACATATTCAGGTTTTTGCTAGTTCGTTCAATAGTTCAAAATGGTCCTGGAGTTTTCAACTCATTCAAAGCATAAAGGTATTTCAGTCCATTTCAAGCTTCATTCCTGCTTTTCACAATTTCCTGATGGAACCACACACTGTACTTTTTTGTTGAAGAAAAATGAGTCAAAATAGTAGCCAAGGATTTCTGCCTCTTCTTTGTTATGTATTATTTTGCCAAACACATCTAAACAAATGCAAATTTTATTATTCTTATCAACTTTCACTAACTTCTGTGCTTTACTGATAAGAATACACTTCAAATTTCGAGCTACAAACATGTAAACATCACTAAATGTCCAGCAAGAAACACAGATAGAAGAGTGGGGAGGGGAGACAGGGTTGGAGGGAGGGAGGGAGGGAGAGACTTTGCTACTACCTAGTTGTAGTCCAATTTTTCACAATTTAGATTTGAAAGCCATACCTGCCATTTCCTCAATTAAAAGCTCTTTTCTGCTTTCCCTATTCTCTAAAGGAGAAAGTTGTCAAAAAGACCATGGAAATTTCTTAGAGGGGCCATTTTTGCCAGATCAGATTTGCAGACCTGGTGGTTGATAAGAGATAAGATTATGCAGATGTTCTTTCTGAAGTTGATTCCACAGTGTAGCCAGGTATTTTGGAACAGATTTCTAACTCGCCCCTTTCAGAGTCAAATTCTTTTACAAAGGACCAATGTTCATCTATTTTTCTAGAATTCTGGCACATCACCAAAGACAGGGCTGTGGCAGTTGTGACAAGAAAAAAAAAAGAAAAAAAAAGAAAGCTTTCATTATTTATGTAAAGCCTTGTCCTGGATTGAGAGGAAGAGTGTTAAATCCAACGAATAATAGTGGGATTCTTGTTATTGTTCTACTGTTGGTCAATGTCTTTGGGAGTGGAAGACGTGGGAGATGAATGATTAGTTTTCCTTTTCACTGCATTTACAATCCCATTGTATGAATGATCTGCTCTATAAATAAGCCTAACTGATGACTGTCCTGATTGTGTATCATAGGGCATGTTGTTATTTCCAAATGCAGCCTGACAAGAAAAATAGAATCAGTGTAAAAAGAAGGTTCTCAAAGCCTATTCTATCCCTGACCAGTCCAAAAGGATTTATGGTCAGTAATGTTGAAACAGTCAAAGGAGCTTCATTCTCCTATTTGGTTAGTTAGGCCATCCATCACAATGCCTAGCACCATCCAATCTGATATCCCACTTGAAAGCATAATTCAAATATGTTCAAATAATCTGTATTCTACAACTATGTCTTGAGTTCTGAAACAGCTGTCAAAAATGGTACACCAGGGAATTTATGTGTCCATCGTTTAGAGACAGTTGCCTAGCTATTGCATTTATACTTCTGCAAATGTTAACGTTCTGGCAAGGGGGCAGTCAAACAACATGCCTTGCCTTCCACTCGCCTCCCAACAGGAAGTCAGATCAACCAATTAGAGCGCAGGACTTGCATTTCCACACAAGACATATTTGAGATTTGGCAGGTATGCGCATCACCCCTTTTGCAACAATATGCAACCTACACTTACCCATCAACCCCTTTGCAGCATAGGTATGCATTGACGCCTACATGTAGTTGTGGGCATGTCTAAATCAAGCTTCAGGCTACAATCCCTGTAGACTCTTAATTGTAAGCCCCACTGAAAATAATTCTTACTTTTGTGTATAGGTTGTATATCATAGATTTAAGAAGTCCCATCTGAAACTTTGCAAATTGTGTAAGTGTATGTTATAAATCAGATGCTGATGCATGCCCGTGAGCAATTTTAATCAACATTTTAATGAAACACAAATTGCTGAAAGAAGCATCATAGAGAGACTTCAAGTAACTTGCCAGAGATGCAAGAATCACGATGATAGTTCACAGTTCAATAAACAGAGAGCAATTTTACCTCTTTATAGTACATTAGGGGAGCAGGAGGGGAGAGAGGTGGAATAATGATTTTCAAATTTGCTACTGTTGTCAGCATTTCAGAATAATATTTCTTACTTGAACAGTTGTCCCTCAGGAGGCCCTTGATGCTGACACACTGGAAGCTGAGATGCTATTTTTCCCCCTCCATCTGGAATGAGATGCTATTTTTGAGAGACAATGAAGTAGCAAATAGTTGGGCAATCTAGCTCAATCCCCACAGTTTAATTCCAAAATTCCAGTGCTTTTTTTGTAAAAGAAAAAGGTGCCGGAACTCACACATGTCATACAACCTGCCTTGCCTACCCTACAAGGTTCCATCCAAAAAAGGTGCCGGAACTCAGTTCTGAGCGTTCTATGACCAAAAAAGCCCTGCAAAATTCTAAATGTAGCCTTTTCTAACAATGCATCTGGTGGGACAAGAATGGAGGGGAAAAAGGAAATCACTTCAAGGATCAGTTGGAAATCATCCAAAATAGCTCCCACTTTCAGAAATAGTTTGGTGGTTTGTATTGCCAGATCCTTCCTTCCCCATATTTGTTTTTACCCCTGCTTGCTCTAAGGATCTTTCTACTGGGAAATAAGCATGGCATAGAACAGGGATCTTCAAACCTGGCCCTATTATGACTTGTGGACTTCAACTCCCAGAATTCCTCAGCCAGCGTGCCTGGCTGAGGAATTCTGGCAGTTGAAGTCCACAAGTCATAAAAGGGCCATGTTTGAAGACCCCTGACGTAGAAGGTCAGATAAACCATTGTGATGAGTAGCTCATTAGTTTCCTACACTCTTGTTGTATATAATCAGCAGTGTAGGAAAGGAAAGCCTATTCACCATCACTCACAAGGACTTCAGCTGTGTTTTGTGAGAGTGGTAGTTACTGAGTGCAAGAGAAAAAGTAGATTTAAGCCCCTATCTTCCTCTAGCCCAGTGTTTCTCCACCTCAACAAATTTAAGTTGTGGGGATTTCAACTGCTAGAATTCCCCAAACAGCCATCTCCAATACTGGGAGTTGAAGTCCATGTGTCTTAAAGTTGCTGAGATTGAGAAACGCTGCTCTAGCCTGTAGCATCCTTACCAGTCAAGACAACTTCTACATAATTACCTAGTTTTCGTTCTTTTTTTCCTTTTTCTGTTTGAAACAGAGAATGAAATAAGCTTTAGAAACAGAGTCTATTTCAAACAGCCAATTTTATTGGTTGTACCAAATTACGAAACAGACATCAGATTCACATATCTGTTTCATTTCCAATGTTGAGGGTGGCAGAAGTGAAAAAGGGTTCCATACTTTGCTCCCAGGTATTCTCATAATGTTAAATAGACATCTGCAGCCAGACTCCTCTTTAGTTTATGCAGGGCTTTTTTCTCATAGAATGCTCAGAACGGAGTTCCGGCACCTTTTTTGGATGGAACCTTGTAGGGTAGGCAAGGCGGGTTGTATGACACGTGTGAGTTCCGGCACCTTTTTCTTTTGCAAAAAAAGCACTGAGTTTATGTATGAATAAACAGCCTCCAAATTGGTCCTCAGTTATTAACTGATCATTAGGAAAAGGAGTTTATTGTGTTCTGCAAATATTAGGTACGGTAATTTGCTTTGTGCCTTCTATTGGTTAGCAGCTAGGCCTTGTTCTCTCGTTCTTATGTTTCATTTACAGCACTGAGTTTCAGCAGTTTATAGTATTATATTCAGTTGGAACTAAAGTGAAACCTTATTTAAAAGCCTAAATTGTCCTTTCCAGCAGTCTTGGACTGAAATATCTGATACAGGAAACTTTGTGTCTCAAATGGGACTGATCTTCTGAATTTCTATGGATAAATTAATTGGGCTGTGTGTCCATTTTCCCCCCTCTTTTTTTTATACATGGTTGTTGAACTTTCTGCCTTGGGAATAACAAGAAGCCAGTCTCTGGAATAGCAACCTGGATTGTATATGGTAGGCAGGATTTGACAAAAAGGACTAATGTTACAACAGTGATCAGTTCTCTTACTTCCACAATCTATTGCTTCGTGTTAATTTGGGGCCATGACTGTCATCTTTACCTTTTTTTTTAAAAAAAAAAGTTATTTTAAAATCAAGGGCACCATTTGAAAGATAATCTGAAAAATGATTAGCAACATGCCAAGAAGACATAAATTTGCTGAAATTTATTGTGCTCTAAGGCACGGGTGTCAAACTTGCAACGTCACGTGATGTGTCACGACGTATCAAGGCTTTTTTCCCATTGCCGGCAATGGGGTGGGCGCAGTTTTGGCACGATGCATCCGGCCCACGGGCTTGCAGTTTGACACCCCTGCATCTAAGGAAATAGATTGAATTGGTGGATAATAGTTGGAGTGATTTGGCTGAGGGGCTAGGATTTCAGGGAAGGTAAAAAGTGATAATAGTTTAATGGGAATGGAAAATTATTACAGGTTGCACCCATCTGCTGGTCAGAAGATTCTCATACTGGGGCATTAGGTATTCAGATTTCTTGGGTGCATTTTATATGTTGTTTCAAAAGTTTGCATTTGAGATAAGTTAAGCTGCTGTTTCGATCACCATCTGATATAACTGGCCATAATAGGAAGTTAACATAATAGTTGCCAGGGGTAGGGAGTCTTAGAGAGATCAGTGGAAGGCTAGCAGGCTTATTTTGTTCTGTCTGTCAAGTGGTGTCCTTGCCAACTACTGTGGGACTGAGCACAATATCCTCTTGGAGGCAGCCGGGACTAGAAGAACTTCCTTTTATCTGCTTTGATTTTGCAAATCAAAGAATGCACATGATGTGATGCATGATTAAGGCATCAGGCGCCTGAATTAAAGCCTTGTAATGATTCTTTGGTCAATAAGAGGCTCTTCGGTGGACGCCTCTGACCTGGGGCCAGCATTTCTACAGGCATTTCTACACAGGCTCTTTGCAGTGCTAACAAATCAGCTCTGCATCTCTGTTTCCTCACAGCATCATCTATTTTCTGCAGCTGAGCTGATTTCTGCTCAGCTGATTTATTTCGGGTGTATCTGAAAATCACATTTAAGAAATGACATTTCTGTTTGCAGTGGTGATGTTAAGCGGTGGTTTGGGGCAACCTAATTTCCCATTGAAGGATTTCTGTCCTTACCCAACCACTGGGTGTCAGCTGGGGTGATACAAAGGACAAGAGTTCTGTCTGCTAAAAAAATATGTTGAATCTGCAAGTGTTGTGTTTGTTTCTTTGTGCATTTTTCCTTTGCTTGATTTGCTAACTTAATTTGATAATTAATTATATCATCTATTAGATGCAACCATTTGACTGAGCACCTATGCTCAATAGAGCAATAAAACTATGGCTTTGGGGGAAAGTATCTGACTGCAAATTGCTAGAATGTCTTTCTTACACCACTGAAAATAGCAATGACTTTTTAAATGAAACAAAGGAATGGTGGCATTGCTGCTTCGGACTTACTTGTTTGTTATATATTTGTTATATAGTTATATAGAGCTGAGAGGGTTCTTTTTCAGAAGTAGGTAACAAAAGAAAGAAATAACATTTTGTTGTGTTTCCATTTTTTTTTAACCTAGTGGAAAGTAGAGGACTTTTGTTGCTGCAGGAACTGCAGTAGTCTGCAACATGACAGTAATTGAATGTGTGTGTATGTGTGTTTTGCCTTCTCTTACAGTTAGGGGGAAAGTAGTGATGGGCTTGTGGTATTTTTTTGCCTGATCTCTGTATTTTGAAGTCTGCAGGGGCGAACATAATTGCACAGTCAGATTCAAGGTGCTTTGAAGGCACTAGGGAATAGAAGTGGAGCCATGCATGTGAATGTCGAGTGATTAGGAGCTGAGCGTGTGGCATTGTGCACAATAATTGCATCTCACGCTTCCACCGGACCCAGAGGATGTCGAGAGTGCTTGCATCACAGCTGGATAACTCTCATTTGAAGAGCTCCTGCAGATATTTGTTTCAACCCCATATCTGCAATAATAAATTTCATGGCCTAAGGTTCATACTTAGGCTGAAGGAGTGCGGGTGTACTCAAGCCTTTGAACAAAATGGGCAACAGTTTTTTTTTCCCCCAGGAAAGGATAGTATTTTGTTTTTAAAATTGGCCATCCCCTTTCCTTTAATTAAAAAAGAGGAAAATTATAAACCTTGCAGTGGTGGTATATACAGAGATTCACCTTGAGACTTAATTGCTACTGTATATTGGCTTTTTAAATTGGGTACTACTGTGAGCTTCCAACTTCCAAATTACTTTTCAATGGGAAGGTCCTGGAAATTAGCCACTGAGTGCAGAAATCCTTATTTAGCAGAAACAACGAGTTTCTTTTAAAGATGCCAACCTTTTTCCCCATTCCCTGCCTTTCTTGTCTGTGCAGACTGTGAGTCTTCAAATCTAAGCACTGTTTAATTATGTTGTGAAAAGATCACTGTCAACACACTGGTCTGACTGGGGTTTATAATACATGAAAACAACACACATGTACACATACATTAAAAAGGTCTTTGCATTTTGCTTATGAGTCACAGCTTGGCTTAAGCAGATGAGGAATCCAGCTAACTCTTCCCATTTCTTGTCAAAACAGAAACATGTTCCCAAATGAACCCTGTGACAAACTACAGCTTGCATGCCAAATGGGCAGACTTGCTGCCCTCCATCTGATTCATGGGCTTCGCAAATTTCTGAGGGTTTTTTTTTAATAGTGAGTGCACTTTAAGTCCGATACAAATATGTTAAAGAAATATTTTAATAATGTCAGCCTTGATCCATAAGTATAGCACCTTGCAGCCCTTATCAGAGTCAGCTTTGATTACACAGGCAAAAGAAAAAAGCTGTGACTCATAAGCAAGGAAGATGGACCACCGGAGCATCCTGGGGGACAGAATCTGGGGGGTTTGCCTGTCTGTGGTGAACAGGCCCAGGAGTGGTTTGTGGTCCGTGAAGACAGTGAACTCCCTGCCAAGCACACCCAGACGATCCACCCGTCCACACAGGACACCAGCCTACCTGTCGGACTATGTGTGCAAGTGACCCTCACACAAGGACACCACTTTTTTTTATATATATACTCATAGTTATAGTAGTTGCATGTTGTTGTTGTTATGTGGGTCTTCTCTAAGGGGGGAGGGGTGTTATGTATGCAGGCATCTGCATAGCAACAGCCATCAGGGGGCGTTGGCCTGGACAGTTTTGGCAGGAAACCTAGGGCCAACCCCATTGGCTGTTAGCTCACCTGGCCAGGTATATAAGGAGGCCAGGTAGCCCTCATTCCCCAGTTCACTTCCCCTTCCAATAAAGAGCTGAACTCACACACCGGCTGGCGTCTCTCTTGCGTCGGACCCACTACACAATAGTGGCGATGAAGGTGGGATTGCTGCCGACCAAGAGCTGAAGTCACTGGGGAAACGCTCCGCGAGCTGAAGGAAAAGGCATTTTTCCTTCTTCCCCACACGACCGCCAGCCGAACCGGCAACGCCAAGCGCCACATCCACGACCAACTGCCGCCATGGCTAGAGCCGGACAACCCCGCGAATTCGAGACCCGCCGCCCCGAAACCTGGACCCGTTACCTGGCTCACGTTGAACTGTACATGCGGTTCAATCAGATATCGGAGGACGGTGCAAAGGCGGCCGCCCTGCTCTGCCTTGGGGGACCAGCGCTGCTGGAAGTCGCCGCGAACCTGTTCCCCCAGGAGGCCATCAACACCGTCGCGTACCGAGACCTCGTGGCCAGGCTCAATGCACATTTCAGGCCCCGGCGCTCCAAGGTGGCCGCACGGTCACAATTCGAGAAAAGGGACCAGCGGCCTGATGAGACCGGCGCCGACTTCCTCGCCGCCCTGCGGGAAGCTGCCGTCGCTTGCAGGTTCACAAATTTGGAGGAGCGACTACGGGACCGGCTGATTTGCGGCCCACGCGACAGGCGGTTGCAGGAGCGCCTGTTCGAAAGAGAGGAGGTCTCCCTCCAGGAAGCCGAGGACGCCATTCTAGCACACGAAGCGGCCTGCGGGGCTGTCCAAGCCTGCCAGGGAACCCGGCCCGGCAACCAGTCAACCAGTGTCCACCGGCAAGGGGCCACCGAGGAGGACGACCTGAGCATCGACCTCCTCCAGCGGAAGTCGACCCCCGACCAGCGAGCCAGACGCCCAGACAGGCCCAGGCCTCCCAGCAACACCGCCGTTCCCCAGAGGTGCGCAGGGTGTGGTGGGAACCATGTGCGCAGCCTCTGCAAGTTCCGGTCCGCCACGTGCCGGGCCTGCAAGAAAACAGGCCACATAGCCGCCGTCTGCCGTAGCCGCCGCCCCCGGGAGGAGATCCACGAGCTGCAGCCGGAGGAACCGCCGTTCGAAGGTACTGGGGCCCCCACCAAAACAAAAATTGGCTATGTTGAGAGCCGGCTGGCCATTAACCACACAGGTAGCCGCCGGCTGCTCAAACCCAAAATTAGATTAGCAATCCGTTTGCAAGGCGTCCCTTGCAGCATGGAGCTTGACTCCGGATCAGCGGTCTCGATTATTTCGGACGAGACCCTTAACCACATAATTAGCCGGAGCAAGCAACGGATTAAATTACGGCCTACTAAATTAAACCTGACCGATTTTCAGAATTCGCCGGTCAAGGTGAAAGGGGAGGCCACCATTTCAGTGGGGTTTAAGGGTCGTGAAGGGCACCTGGACGTTGTAGTGGTAGAGGGCTGCAGAGCCAGCCTGGTTGGGCTGGACTGGTTTGAGGCCCTGGGAATCTCAGTATCCGGGATCCATCGGATCCAGGGGGACTCCATTGAGGCCGTTTGCCGGGAGTTCGCTGACGTCTTCGATGGGTCATTAGGCAAGTACACCGGGGCCCCCATATCGTTCAAGCTTAACTCGAACGTCTCCCCCATTAGGGTCCGGCCGCGGCGAGTCCCATTTGCGCTCAAACACAAAATCGAGCGCGAACTAGACAAGTTGGTGGCCCAGGGAATCTTAGAGCCCGTAGATGGAGGGGAGTGGGAAACCCCCATCGTGACCCCCCTCAAATCCAACGGGGAAATAAGGATCTGCGCCGACTATAAGTGCTCGGTGAACCGCGCCCTAAACCCGCACGCTTACCCGGTTCCCGCGGTCAGCCACGTTCTCGCTTCCCTCCAAGGCGGCGCCATCTTTGCAAGGCTCAATCTTGCACAGGCGTACCAGCAACTCACGGTCACTAGGGAAATAGCTGACATCCAAACCATAGTAACCCATAGGGGGGCGTTCCGGGTGAACAGGCTGCAGTTTGGAGTCAGCGTTGCTCCCGGCATTTTCCAGGAGGTTATGGAAAAGACACTCAAGGGCATTCCAGGAGTCTGCCCCTATTTTGATGACATCCTGATCGCAGGAGCATCAGCAGAGGAACTGGCAGGGAGGCTTAGGGAAGTGCTGGCAAGGCTGCGCACAGCTGGCCTCAAAATCAAAAAGGAAAAATGCAGCATAGGCATTCCTTCCACAGAATTTTTGGGGTTCAGAGTAGACGCCAGGGGAATCCACCCCACAGAATCCAAGGTGAGGGCCATCAAACTAGCACCCACACCCAAGAACAAAGCAGAGCTTCAGGCATTCCTGGGTCTGCTGAATTTCTACCATACATTCCTCCCACACAAGGCAGCCATCGCTGAACCGCTCCACAGGCTGCTAGACAAACAGGCAACATGGGCCTGGACGGCCACCCATGATCAGAGCTTCAAGGCCCTGAAGGCATTGCTGTCGGACAAGTCCACAGTAACCTATTTCATCGAGTCCAAGCCCATTTGTATCGCCTGCGATGCATCCCCTTATGGTGTGGGCGCTGTCCTAAGCCACCTTGAGCCCAACGGGGCACAAGTCCCCATAGCATACTATTCTAGGACACTGTCTGGAGCAGAAAGAAACTACGCCCAAATAGACAAAGAAGCCCTGGCAATCGTGGCAGGAATCAAGAAATTCCACGATTACTTATATGGCAGGGAGTTCACTGTCTTCACGGACCACAAACCACTCCTGGGCCTGTTCACCACAGACAGGCAAACCCCCCAGATTCTGTCCCCCAGGATGCTCCGGTGGTCCATCTTCCTTGCAGCATACAATTGCAAGCTGGTACACAAGCCAGGGAAGGAGATGGGCCACGCAGATGGTCTAAGTAGGCTTCCCCTAGACACACACGACCCAGACCCAGCACCAGCCACACAGATCCTAGCCCTGCAGGAACTACCCGAGTGTCCAGTTGTTGCCAAGGACATTGCCAGCCACACAGCCACAGACAACATCATGGGCAGGGTGCACTCATGGGTTTGCACAGGGTGGCAGGACAAATCCCTGGGACCAGAGTTTCAGGCCTATTTCATTAGACGCGATGAAATCTCCACACACAAGGGGTGCCTCCTTTGGGGTAGCAGGGTCATCATTCCACCCGCACTACGCGCCAGGGTATTGGACTCCTTACACGAAGGGCACCCGGGGGTGGTCAGGATGAAGGCACTGGCTAGGAGCTACCTCTGGTGGCCCGGGTTGGACAAGGAGGTTGAGGATCGGGTCAAGGCCTGTTATACGTGCCAGAGATCCAGGCCAGAAGTGCCACATGCACCAGTACACCGGTGGGAGGCCACACACACGCCATGGTCCCGCATTCACATTGACTATGCGGGGCCATTCCAGGGTCAACTATTTTTAGTAGTGGTGGACAGTCACTCCAAGTGGTTAGAGGTAGTCCCTGTCCCCAACATGACCTCGGGGAGGACAATCCAGGTGCTCAGAGCTCTCTTTGCCACACATGGCCTCCCCGACGTAATTGTGTCTGATAATGGGCCTCAGTTTACTGCTGCTGATTTCCAGGCGTTCTTGAAGGCGAACTGGATTAGGCACGCCACCTCCGCGCCTTTCCATCCATCTACCAACGGGCAGGCCGAACGGATGGTAAGGACGACCAAAGACGCACTCCGGCGCATCATCAGCGGGGACTGGCACCACAGACTGGCCAAATTTTTACTAGCCCAACACACAACACCATGCGTGGCTACCGGAAAGAGCCCAGCAGAACTGCGATGGGGACGGCGCCTCATCACCAAGCTGGACCGCCTACACCCAGACCGGGTAGCAGCCGAAACCGGAAGGGCAACATCACCACCATCACCATCATCACCATCACCACCAGCATCACTACCATCACCATTGCCATCATCACCCACACACAGGGTCCTCAACCTGGGGGACCTGGTCTGGGCAAGGAACTATGGGGCTGGACATCCTTGGGTTCCGGGGACAGTGGTCGGGAAAACAGGACCCCTTTCGTACATTGTAGGGGTGGAGGGGGACAGACGCATAAGGCGACACATCGATCAGCTCAGAGGAAGAGTCCCTGAGCACGTCACACATGCCCCTGAGCGCGTCACACACGTCCCTGAACTCAACGCACACGATCAACAGGAGGACCACACTCCAGGAGGGGTCAACCCAGCTGAGGACGTCACAGGGCAGGGACCAGAGGAGGAGGACTTCCTGATGCCGGCTCCTTGCAGCCCTGCACAAAGGCCTCAGGAACCCACGGTCCAAGCCCAGGGGCCAAGCACACCCAGACGATCCACCCGTCCACACAGGACACCAGCCTACCTGTCGGACTATGTGTGCAAGTGACCCTCACACAAGGACACCACTGTTTTTTTATATATATACTCATAGTTATAGTAGTTGCATGTTGTTGTTGTTATGTGGGTCTTCTCTAAGGGGGGAGGGGTGTTATGTATGCAGGCATCTGCATAGCAACAGCCATAAGGGGGCGTTGGCCTGGACAGTTTTGGCGGGAAACCTAGGGCCAACCCCATTGGCTGTTAGCTCACCTGGCCAGGTATATAAGGAGGCCAGGTAGCCCTCATTCCCCAGTTCACTTCCCCTTCCAATAAAGAGCTGAACTCACACACCAGCTGGCGTCTCTCTTGCGTCGGACCCACTACACAATAGTATATCTTGGGGGAAAACGAGTCTTCCAACCTTTTCTGCTTTGGGACAACCCAGCCCCAGTAAGCTTTGCAAAATGCAGGACTTATTCTCTGTCTTTTGAATGTATAGGCCAGACGGGTTATTTCACAACTCCAAAAATCTCCACCGCTGCTAAATCCTCTGCTTGATTTCCCTGTTTAGACAAGAAGCAGGGATGTACAAGGGCTACTTGATCTATTTAATTATTAGAGCCTCAGCTTCAAAGGTCAATAGAACCATCCTGTGGTGTTTTCAGGATAATCATTTTACAGGAGTAGATTGCAAGTAATCTGTTCAAGGAGGCACTTTACCCTATGAAGGCACGTCACTCTGCCTTGCTCTAATAAAGCATCTCTCAAAGGAATATTGCTCTGCCTTAAAGTTTTGGGGGGCAGGGCACTCTGTCTCAGTCAGCTAAGACATAATGGGGTTACAAGCAAAGCAGCGTGCCCCCTCTACTCTTCTAGTTAGAACCGGGACATCATTTAGCTTTGGAGCATTGCTTTCATGAGAACTTTGCTTGAACATTCAACAAAGTGTCACTTCCAGGGTTAGCACTACCTTATTGTCTTAATTCTGCAGCATACATACCTAATGTTCCCACCTCCTGTTTTCTTCCACAATAGCCCTGTAAGGTAGGTTAAGCTGTGAGAATGTGACTGATCCAAAGCCAGCTGGGTAATAATAGGGATTGTTGTGGGGAAAATAGGTGGTGGGTGCATTGGGTGTGTGTGCTGCCTTGAGCTGACAGGAATAAAGGCAGAGTAAATAAAACAGAAAAAAACAGAGTCTGCCCTCACATTTTCCAGCATGGGGAAAGCATACAGTAAGTACCCAATGCTGCAGATATATAATAACTCTTATCAGCATTGATTTGTAGGAAAATTAGATTGTGATGAGGGAGGAAATGTGCTCAATTTCATAGGTGTTATGTTCCGCTGATTTGATTTATGAAAGTCTTTTGCTTTTTCATGAGGATGGTATGGAAGTTTAATCATTATTAGGAGATGAAATCTGTCATAGTAGAGTCCTAATGAGCCAAAATGACCAGTCCTAAAGGAAATTGATGGATGAGAAATATGAATTTTTGAAGGAAGGATGGACTTCTGTTAGTCAAGCCATTATCGTAGGGACAGGAAGTTCTGCCTCAGGTATCCTCCAGGTTTGATCACCACAATGTCTAGACAGCATGGCCAATAACAATATTTTCTGGAAATATATGTATTGCTTACCTGGAATTTTAGTTCTTCAGATGGTTTATTTGTGCATCAGGGAAACGGATGGTGTGCCTGTGGAGAATCTATTAAGTTCTGCAAGGGAATAAATAGGAAGATGTGCAAATAATCACTTGGAAAACAATAGTTATAGGTAAATAAGAAATTATTCAGAGCATCATATATATAGTATTTGTGATTAGTGAGCATGGTGGGATAGAGAGTGAGTAGCCAAAATTACTGATAAATATTGATAAGGCAAGCCTTTAAGATTTAAGAGGTGAAAACTATTTGGAAAGTTGAAGAGGGCAGATCAATTGTTTATAAAATGGGGAAAGAAGATTCATTTTTAAGCATGCCAACACACTGTAGATAATTTGTACATGATGCATCTGAGTCTTTGGATACATCTAAGAGGGATTAAGCAATACAATGTTAATGAGTCTAAGAAAGGGATGCACGTGATTCTGACATACATAATCTCTATAGCAGGGGTGTCAAACTCAATTTCATTGAGGGCCGCATCAGCATTGTGGTTGCCCTCAGGGGCCGGGTGGGCGTGGCCTGTGTGGGTGTGGCCTACTGGGTGGGTGTGGCCTACTGGGTGGGCATGGCCAGCTCTACATGGTTTGCATCAAGGGTGCCTATGGGGGCCTGGGCAGGAGTGGGACAGATCTGAGGGTCTCTGGCAGAAGGAGGGTCTCTGGGCCAGGGCCAAGTCAGTGGGGGCCGTTACCTCACTGTTTCCAGGATGGCTTCGCGGGCTGCATGAAACCACTTTGCGGGCCGGATCCGGCCCCCGGGCCTTGTGTTTGACATGTCTGCTCTATAGTATTTTAGTAATCGGGGATGAGAAGAAAAGCATTGATTTCAGTTTTCAGGTGTAAAGGGGGCACCCATTCTGACTTCAGATCATATTCTCATTTCGGTATTGAGAACAATGTGCTTTTATCTAAGAAGTAAACAGATTTATCATTGCCTTTCCTCATAATCTGAAAAGTTTGTTCAATCACTGTGTGGCTACACCCCCCCTCATATGATAAGATTTATGATCATAAGCCCAACACCTATCTCTTAGGAGTTAGATCATGGCGGGAACTGTAAGTTGTATATATGTTATGGAACTGTTGGGCTTAATCATCAACTCCAAATCAGCAAAATAAAGTAGAGAAGCAAGGGGTACATCCTAATCTTGCATTTTTGGGATAATAGTTCACTAAGTGCTAACTTTGATTTGAACAATATGGGTGCGAGAGCAGGAGGAGATTCCAGACTGGAGATTGCTTTGATGATGGATAAAGTCTCAGAAGTTGGTTTAACTGGAACTCTATTTCATATCCAACTTGCATAATTAAAGGCACCCAGCCGTCTGTGGTAATAGCCTCCCATGCTGACACAATGAATGGAATGATACTCCATCCACCCACTCCTGAACTTGTGATATACCACTAGCAAGGTGCCCCGTGGAGGAATTTAAAATCCATTTAGTAGGTTATCCAACCAATTTGCCAAAGCAAGCATGTGGATGGGAGGAAGGGGTAACTCTTTGACAGACATGTGAAGCTTTCCTCCCTCCCTTCTCCCCCCTCTTTCTTTCTCATTGTCTTGACAGTACTGCTTATGAAAGTGAATTTGTATAAAAATAGGAAGGTTTCTTGAAGGGTGAGAGAACTGTTACTTTTTCCCCTCCCATGTTTATGTATACAGACACAGATACACTCCCACACATATCTTGTCTTAATTCACAGAGGGATTTTGAGAAGAGATCGAAAATATAGGGAGTTCATAGCAACCAATTGGCTACAGTTTTGCTTCTTATACTGCAAAACAAGGGCACTCTCCCCTCGGAGAAAAAAAATAATCTTAGCTGTAAGCCACCCAAAGTCATTGATTGAAATGGGAAGCTCTAGAAAATAAATAAATAAATAAATATATAATCAGAATAAGGAGGACATTGAATGAATTCTACAGCTGTATTCTGTGATTACAGTTCTGCAAACAGCCTGCCTAACTGTGGGCAAGAGTCAGTCTCAGCTCATAATTGCCCAGATCTGTTTTTAGCAGCAAGAAATTAAATTTGTGTAGCTGTTTAATAGCAACTTTTATTTACTTTTATTTCATAGGAAAGATGAAGAATTTATATTTTTAATCTGACTGCATTCAAAAAGCTTTGGCAATACTGTGGATGTAGCATACTTAGACTTCAGTAAGGCATTTGATAAAGTAGACCACAACCTACTCCTTGGTTAGCTAGAAAAAAGGTGGAATAAACAACATCATCACCAGATGGATCTGTAGCTGGCTGGCAAACCGTACTCAATGAGTAGTCCTCAATCCAGCAGTGGGATTCAGCCAGTTCACACCACTTCGGCAGAACTGGTAGCTAATTTTTTGTTGCCCAGGCCCAGAATGGACTTCTGGAAGCAGCATCCACACAGAGAACCGGTTGTTCACATATTTGAATCCCACCACTGACTACATCCACATGGAGAGAAGTAAGCAGTGGGGTACCACAAGGTTCCATCTTAGGCCCAGTACTCTTCAATATCTTCATCAATGACTTAGATGAGGGAATTGAAGGGGAACTCATCAAATTTGCAGATAACACCAAACTGGCAGGAGTAGCCAACACCCCAGAAGACAAACTCAGGATCCAAAAAGATCTTGACAAACTTGAACAATGGGCCCTATCCAACAAAATGAGTTTCAATGTGGAGAAAAGAAAAGTTTTACATTTAGGTAGGAAAAATCAAAGGTACAAGTACAGATTGGGCAAGACCTGGCTTAAAACAGTAACTGTGAGCGGGACCTTGGAGTCCTAGTGGACGATCACTTAACCATGAACCAGCATTGTACAGCAGCAGCCAAAAAAGCTAATACAATCCTGGGTTGTATAAACAGAGGCATAGAATCAAGATCACATGAGGTATTAATACCACTTTATAAAACCCTAGTAAGACCACACCTGGAATACTGCAGCCAATTTTGGTCACCATATCACAAAAAAAGATGTTGAGAGTTTGGGAAAAATTCAGAGAAGCGCAACTAAGACGATCAAAAGCCTGGAGACTAAAACATACGAAGAACAGTTGCTGGACTTGGGTTTGACTAGTCTACAGAAGAAATAGGGGAGACATGAAGCAGTATTCCAGTATTTGAGGGGCTGCCACAAAGAAAAGGTGGGGTCAAATTATTCTCCAAAGTACCAGAGGGTAGGACAAGAAAGAATGGTTGGAAACTGACCAAAGAGAGAAGCAGAATTAAGGAGAAACTTCCTGACAGTGAGGACAATTAACCAGTGGAACACCTTGCCCCAAGAAATCGTGGGTGCTTCATCACTGGAGGTTTTTAAGAAGAGACTAGACATTCACCTGTCTGAAAAGGTATAGGTTCTCCTGCTTGAGCAGGGGGTTGGACTAGAAGACCTTCAAGGTCCCTTCCTTCTATTCTAACTCTTCAAAGCTCCATCAAGTTACCTTTAGGGTAAGAATTCATAAAGAATCAAACAGTTTCATTTGGAAAACAATTAGTATTTTACTGTGTTTCTGTTTTGGATTTCTGCTTCTTGTATCACCTTTTATTAGTCTAGTAGAAATTATTTGTTTCTTGGCTCCCCTTTGGCTGCCCAGAGAAGAATGAAGTGTCTGTAGCAGTTTCTCAGACTGTGGCAACTTTAAGACGTGTAGACTTCAATTCCCAGCATGCTTCAATTTCCCAGCCTACTGGCAGAGGAATTTTGGGAGGTGAAGTCCACACATCTTCAAGTTGCCAAGGTGATGAATATTGGTTTATATGGGGTGGTTGGGGAGTAGAGATTGCATTCAATTGATGGTCTTTGGCTGGATGGTGGGCAGAAATGACCTGACTGTCTAGACCTTCTGATTAATTATGGCAATTGGTGGTATGATGGACCCTTTGACCAGGATGTGGGGGAGGATGGGGGTCAGGTAGGTTGTTGAGTTAGTGGTGATGGGCAATTTTTTTGTGTGAAGATGGGTTAGGCCATTGATAAGGAAGGAAACGTTGTTTAGTGTCAATCCTGTGCTTTATCCTCTTCCATTCCACTTTAGTGCCCAATCATCAAAACCTCAGAGTCCCTTATTTCCAGCTATTGCTACTGAATACACAGTTGACCATAACCAAGGTACTCTCCATGATTCAGTTGTGGATGAGAAGGCTCACTTTGTATGCATTGCCAAAATCGGGTTGGACCTCAGTAGGGGAAGTCCACAAGGGTTTCATGGGTGCCATCAGCTGCAGTTCCACGGCAGGGGCAGTAGAGTGGCTGTTGTCATCTAAGGAATTCCAGTTACTTCCATGGGCACAGATAGGAGATTCTGTTTGTGAAGCTAGGCTGTAGGAATCTCGTGGGGTTGCTGCTAGTATACCAGAGGCCTCCTCCTATAAACAACTCAATGCTGTGAGGGAATTGGCAGGGGAGTTCCCTAAATATGTGATGGTGTTGGGGGGGGCTTCAATGTGCCATATCTATATATAGATTCAAATCCAGTTTGGCAGTTTATGGTCACCATGGCCCTGACCCAGATTACTAAGGGACTAATTCACAGTCGGGATCTCATGCTAGACTGCAGTGTTGTCTCAGGGTGATCATGATATGGTGTGAATTTGGACAATGAGCCCTTTGTTGTGATTATTTCAATCTTTTGGAGTTTTGCCCCAGTGGCACCCTGCCCAGCAGTGAAGGCTCTACTAGACTGGTCCACCCGCCGGCATCTAATGGGCCCAGTTGAAAATCAATGAGAGCCTGGACTTGGAAGTAAATTTGCACTCCCGCAGATTCTCTGTACACATGGATCCCAGAGCAACTCTTGAGTTTCAGAGGAACTCTGGGCGATGAAGTGGTATAAATTATAAAAGATGCCTAGAGTGGGAGTCTTTAAATTGAGTTCTGAGTCCTATAAGGGATTAAGTTGGGAAGAAACACGCTTGAATACACTTCCCTTCCCCTCTTTGACATTGGCTTCTCCCCTCTCATTTGCTGGGTTTTCACTTTGTCCTGTAGCAGAGAGAGCCAGGGTGGTTTTAAGAGGTCTATTCAATCAACAAGGTGGCAAGTTATGCACACCTACTTAGGCATAAATTTAATTTAATTTTTAATTTAATAATATTTCTATACCGCCCTTCTCCCGAAGGACTCAGGGCGGTGAACAGGGCAAGAATAAAAATACAGACTACAAAAGTTAAAACAAGATTAAATAAATGCCCACATACTAAAATACATCTTTAAAACCTAATAAAATAACAATAACAACCCCCCCCCAATCCCCTCATCAGGCCAGGCCAGCTTGTTCAAAAAAGTATGTTTTTAGCTCGCTGAACTTTGTGGGAATTACAGGCAGTCCTTGACTTATGATCACAGTTGGGACAGGAATGCCTGTCATAAGTCAGGGTGGATGTAAAGCAAGCCATCACATAACTGAATCCAATTTTATGACCATTTTTATTATGGTTGTTAAGCAAATCACATGATCATTAGGTGGATCCAGCTCCCACAATGGATGTTTTTTTGTTGCAAATCACAATCGTGTGACTGCAGGATGCTGCAAATGGTCATAAATGTGAACCAGTTGCCAAGCACCTGAACTGCAATCACATGACTTGGGTGGATAAAAAACCTCCACATACTAAAATTAATTATAAAAGATTATCAAAAAAGATCTAAAATGATTATTTATGTTTCTGGCGAATCCCGAATGCTGCTGCACAGAATCTAGCCACCTGCGCTGTGATCACTGCCTGCTCATCCTTAAGCAGCCACTGGAGATAAATACTTTTCGAACAACCAGAATACCTATCAATTATGGGGAGGATATGTTTTTTTCCAAATAGCTCTGTAGAAGGAACATCGAAGGAGTATGTGTGTAAAGGTCTCTGTTGTGTAGTGGGTTCTTTGGAAGCAGGAGGCGAGACGAGAGGAACATTGCTTTATTGAAGTAATAGGAACAGAGGCTTCTACACAGCTACTTATACGGTTGGCCACTAGGCGGCGGCCAATAGGTTTGAAGGAACCTATTCCCACCCCAGAGCCAACCAATGATCGTCTTGGAGACTGCATGTCTGGGCAGCCAGTGACCATTACACAGACACCCTAATTAAGCAATCTCAAGCAGCAGTCAAAGACACATGAAAACAGTTCAAGCAAAAGGCCCAATACATTACAGTCTCCACCTCTGCTGAGCCACAGGAGCAGAGTCTTTCAGTCGGTGGTGTCTTTTTATACTTGTCGTACAGGACGGCCTATGGAAACGCAAGCGAGAATGCTTTCCAGTGGTTTACTGACTCCCACTGACTAAGATACCTGGCAGGTGTAATCACGTGACTTGAGTGGTGCGCCAATCCTAATTGTGATTACAGGTCATTAAGAACCTTTTTCAAAAGCCATCATAAACTGTCATTAAATGAATAGTCATAAGCTGAGGACTATCTGTAATAAATTTAATCCATATGCATTGCATCACATGTGCCTCAGATTTCCTTAGAGCAACACTGCCTTCAGAATGAACATACATGAAAATGATGTTTGCAAAGGCAGGCAGGCAGGCAAAAGGAAGGCAGATGCTTAAGTGGCTTATGCCAGGCATTCACAATGGGGGGGGAAAAATCCAGTTTAATTTCAGTATATTAATCTGTTACTTCTATGCATATTATTGTGCTGCATATCATGTTTATCTACATCAGGCTTTCCTAAATAACATCACATTGTGATTCTCCTGCATAACTTTTCACCTTTGTAATATTAAACTATCATATCAATCCTAGATATATACAGTACCTCTCAGGATATGCATATTATTTCCTAAAGATATGCGTATTAGTTTATTTTTTGTATTAGGCTTGATACATGTATTATGATGTGAATATTTTTCCAGATATGGATCGTTTGCTAAGAACTGATTCAACTGCAGATAGTACAGAAACAGGTTAAAACAAACAAAAAAGCTAAATTCTAGTACTGTAACTGGGACATCCAGTTTTGTGAAATTCAATCATGTTTAATGCATTAATTTGCATATATGAATTACAATGGGCGCAAGTTTCATTATACTGCTAAATTTCCACCACGAATGCTCTGTCTCTTGATCAGGGTTTCAGGGAATTTCTTTTAACTGACATGCTTTTTTAACTAGCATACCCATAATTAATTTTTTTGCCTTTGCATCCATGCCTTCAAGATTCATATACGTAATTTGAGGTAGGCCTGGTTGAGCTACTGACACGGCAAAAATACCAGTTATGAACAGACTAGGATGGGGATTTCCATAATTTTGAGTTCTGCCACAAGGCAGCAAATTTTTATGTTTCCAGATTATCTACATACTTCTGATGATGCTAGGAAACAGAATATTATCCCAGCATCAAAGATGATAAGCATAGTATTAGGAAAGTTTATGTGCAACTAAGGGAGTTTCCTTTTTGAGCAAAAGTACTCAATCCTAGCACCAACTGGTTTTGGTCTGAAACAGAACAAGTAATATAGAAGCAAGAATCTAGCATAGGCTTACCAGATCTGGGGACCAAAAATCAACGTTGTTGTGTTTCGGGTTCGAATGAGCAGGAAAGATGCCAGGCAGATGAGTACAGAGAAACAGCAACTTTATTGATAACCATAACTGTACTGAGGGGTTAGGGTGTACATGCACTCTTTATATACTTTCTTAGCCTTCAGACAACCAATCAGATTGAACCCATTATTCCCGCTATTTTGGTTCCCGCCTGAACTGTTAGAGCTCAGTACATGTGCTAGAGAACTGTCAGTTCCCAGTAACCCAGTGAATAGGTGTTTCTCCAAACCTCAATACATAACAAACGTATACCCTTGATAGTAGCCAAAAGTTACTGAAATTTCCAACTCTGTGGGAGGCTATACAATAGCCCCTTGCACATACCTACCGGGAATTACAATTGTCACACAGAAGGCAGATTCTGGTTGATTGTTAGGTAAAAGTTCTAGATGATGGGCGGATGGAAAACCTTTATCTCCTTTGGTCAGATATTGATAATGCGGTTGACATATTCAGTAGTAGTACAATTGCATTTTATTTTCTTTACAGGGTATCTGCCTGCATGTTTAATTCAAGTAGCTAGAAAAATTAAAAGATGCATTTTGCTCAGGGGGAGATAGATAAGATAGACAGACAGACAGACAGACAGATAGATAGTTAGATAGATAGATAGACAGACAGACAAGGAAGGAAGGAAGGAAGGAAGGAAGGAAGGAAGGAAGGAAGGAAGGAAGGAAGGAAGGAAGGAAGGAAGGTCTGGTGCTGGAACCAATTATAACAGAAGTACTAAGTTCTTTTCACTACATATGTTTAGCTATTTCTCAGAGATGATTTAGTATGGATTCTTTCCTTAAGAGTGCATCCATGTCCTGCTTGCCCCAGCATAAGAATGACTCACTAACTGCTTCTGGAAGACAGAAATACACAAGGCTGTGGTCAACCCCCTCCCAGTCCACCATGAAGGCACCTACCCTCATGTTTTCTTGCTCCATAGCAAAAGTTCTGTTTCCCTGCTTCTGTTGGTACAAGCAATGCCCTATGGTCCATCTGCTATGCTTAAATTAATTTTAGGCAATGTTCCTGCTCTAACTGGCTAGTATGTGTGATCCGTAGGCCGTATGGTCATTTCATTCTTGGTTTCTGGATTGGTGATTTTTTTTTAAAAAAAATACATATAAAGTAGTGTGGACTCTGGTAAATTAGTAAAACGGTGGATCTCCTCTCAAATGGACTAAAAAGAGAAGTGGTGCAGAGACAGGAGGCTGGGGATAGCTGAGAGGAGTGAGTGGAAAGCTGCAAGAGAGAAAAAGGACAAGGATGAAAGGAACCTGTGAATAGGGGTGAGTGCATCCATTTGTGCTCGGGGGGGGCTAGTACACTAAGAAAGGAAACAACTCCCACTTGCTTGCACTTCCCACTTTTCCTGCATTAGAACTCAGTAATACTTTTGGCTTGCTAAGCTCTTTGGAGAGTAAGTGCTGGAGTGAAATTGACAAGAGTTTGCCAGTTCCCCTGTTCTAATTGTAGTAACAGGAGCCAAACAGTGGTAGCTTTATGTTTTCTGCTGATCTTGCACTGAGCAGGTCATTAGACTAGATGACCTATATTGCCATCAAATTCCTTGCTCATGGAAATCAATTAGAAACCTCTCCACAAGGACCTGCCCGCAGAATGGAAAACAATCGGTGCTTATTTCCCCAGCGCAGGTAAAAGAAGCAGAGGAGTCCACCAGTTTGGGGAATGGGCAGTGGGAACAGCCACTCAGACAGAACATCTGGCCAACTTCATTGCCAAAGCTTGTGAACCAGGCAGTGATGGATCATACGGTCAAAAAGATAGAATTGCTGTAGATGGCAGTCCTTCCATATCAAGCTCTCCAGTCTCTGGGTCTGCTGCTCCATAGCAGAGCTGGCAAATAGCTGGGGGAGAGTTGAATTATCTCTCATCTTTGGACCATGTCTCAATGACCACAGAGATCCAGGATTTCTGGACAACCAGTCGTTTTATCAGCCACCAATCCAGCAGGATCTAAGAGGAGGATTCTAAGAGTGGAGGGGCAACCTTTTCTGTGTTTGAGTTCCTTAATTAAACTGTAGTCTCAAAGCAAAAATATGGCCAGGTTGCAGTCATTCACCATCTCTCTCCTTGTAAATTGTTCTTTCAAAATTCCTATGAAGTCCATTTCCTACCTTCATTCTCTCCCATATTCTTGATGTTTCTCTTAATACTTGGTGCAAATAGAAGCAACAGTCCTTCTCCATCCTATGCTGCTTGTACACAAAACAGCTTTGGATACCTTTGGCTTCTCCTCTAGGGACACCCAAGCCAGTTTCTTCCTTCAGTGACGTCACAGCTCCAGGATAGCTCTGCTGACAACAAAGAGACCAAGCCCTCTTCTTTAAATGTATGTATTTAATCAATTTATTATTTGCCTCATTTGCTGAGGCAATTCTAGGCAGTTACAAAGATTATATTTTTTTAAAAATAAAACAAGCTAAAGATAGTCAACAATAAAGCAAAGCAAACCACCCACGGGCAGTACAAACACATATACCAACAGGGAGGTGTGAGAGTGATCCAGTTTCTACATCTGTTTTAACAAACCCATGCTGGCTTCTAGTAATCCTCTTGTTCATTTCTAGGTGCTCACAGATCCTCCACTTGATTATTTATTCTAGGATTTTCTCAGGTATTGATGTCAAACTGATTGGCCTATAATTTCCCGGATCCATTTTTCCTCCTTTTTCTGGACTGGTATTACACTACATCTTTTCCACTCTGATAGTTCCCTTGTGCTAAAGGAGCTCTGAAAGGTTTCATTTAGTGGCACCAAGATTATGTCTGCCAGCTCCTTCAGAATCCTGGGAAGTAAACTCTCTGTCCAGGGTGGATAGGTTTCACACCATTGATTGCCAGGTTTGATTGAGGTGATCTGACTGGCTAGGCAGACATCCCCTTCCTCCCTCAGGACTCCATGTGCTTCCTTCTTGAAGCTGCTTGCTCAGTGGAAGCTCAGAATGCAAAACCTCTGGTTCTGGTGATTGACCCAGATTGGATCCTGCAACATTATCCTGGGACACGTATATATTTGCCTTCATTTGCAAGAGTATACAGTAGCTGCCCTCCCCTGCTAGAAACTCCATGTGCCAACAGGAGAACGTTGTGTCTTATAATGAGGCACTATAGCACCAAGTGTCTCTTGAAGGTTTGATAACAGACAGACCAGAAGAAGGGTAGCCAGGCAGGAATCCAGGTGGTGCAGCAAATCTCAATCTGTCTGCAGCTCCTTGAAACAGCTGAAGCTTTTCCAAGGATCGCACAGATGACTTCCACAGATGTGTGATCCAGAAGAATGCATTTGGGCTAAGCAATCCCAACAGATGTTATGGGAGGAATCCCCCTACATTTCAAAATATCTTGTCTTTGCACCCACTACACAGCCCTAGCCTGTGTGTACAACAGACTCCCCTTGCCTTTTAGTTCAATGAGAGGAATCACTTAAAATGTTCTTGATGCTTGCAAGTGAAAGTCATGGCCAATCAATACATGGCAGATGAATGATGAGACCTGCAAGGATCCACTTACCTTTGGTGCTTTGGTGCCAATTTGTTCTAAGTAAGTAGAGAAAGGAGGTGAACTTCCCCTGTCATTCTCATTTCTTACATGCCACAAATTACTGAAATAAATATATGTCAAAGGTTGGGCTGCTCGTGTCTCCATACTTACTGACAATTAAATTTCATGACCGTGAGCTGTTTGAAAGCCAAATGAGGTTCTGTGGATATATATTCTGCAGCACTTGGCAATAGCTATCATGCTGCCTAATTTTATTTACTCAAGTCATCCTTGAGATAGCTTAGACTAAAAGATAATGACCAGCCCAAGGCCACCCAACAAACTTAAATTATTTTTGAAAAGCTTTGAAAAACCAGCATGCTCTCCTTTCCTCCATGTAATGCTGGCCCCTGCCAACTATCTGACCTTATTTATTTGCACTGTTATCCCATCTTTTTCTCACACAATCCCAATAATGTTATTTCTAGAACAACTGTTACAAGCTAGTCTGAAACATTGCACTGGCTCAAGGTCCCTTAACATAGTTTGTGTCTAAGCAGGGACTTGAACCTAAGTATACACAGATCTAAGCTAACACGCTACCCACTGTCTGTCTGTATTTGAGTCAGAAGCACCTACAAAGCTAACAGAAGGCTGCTGCTGGGTTGAAAGAGTTTTCCATCGCCCAGGGGATGCCTAGATCCCCAAAATAATGAAATTTTTGAGGAGGCTCTTTTCATGTCCCTCATTCAACCCACTAACCTCACCAATTTCATTTGAATAGGAAGCCATATATAAATGGGGCACACTAGAGAGATCTATTACTGTATCAACACTGGTTGATGATATGTAGAAAGACTAAAATAAGGTCAAAGACCAAAATCAATGGGAAAGTACTGTGAAAACTACATAAGTGTACATTATGCTTCCAAATGAAAAAGCTACATAACAACTACTCCTTTCAGCAAGTGAACAGAAGCTTCAATTGAATTATTTATTTATTTATTTTAAAAAATGTATATAGCCACCCATCTCATCACAAACTCAACACACGCTCTCAGTTAAAGAACCTTACTGGCATCAGCAGAATTAAGGCTGTGAATTTCTGCATAATTATATAGTCATAAGAATATTTTGATTTTTGTATAACTATAGATAGGATCCCTCAACTGCAAATCAAAAAGTTAATCCATGATATGGGAGGGTGTATAAATTTTGATAAAGAAATAAGTGCTTTGAAACTCATTGTCAAGAGGAGTTGCTTTTCAATATAAAGAAAAATGGTGTTGTGTTAAAAAACATTCTTTTTAAATTCCCAAATTATCCTGAATGTTCAGGATTTTCATTATAAGCTATAAACATGGTTCAAATTATGAGCCCAGTTAGGAGAAAAACTATATGAAAAGATTGAGAGTAGTATTCATATACTTTTGTTCTCTTATATGTTTTAATTATTTATGAGATTTACATAAATAAATGTTTTTTGGCAGATTGACTTCAATCATTGGTGTCTGATAGAAGCTGCACTGATATAATAATGCACATCATGACATCAATGTATGAATGATCTACAAGTGCATTTGTGTACTGTCATGATGTGTAATGTCATAATGTGTATGAAGTCATTTGCTCTCCTGCTTGTTTCCCCCCTGCAGAGTCTGTGTCTGCAATTTATGTTTGATTCTAATTGTTCAATGAGAAGATCTGTGATGTGACTTCCGGTCCTGTGCGGTAGCAACTGGTCGCGGGCTTGCTGACCACCGCACCCCCATGGCTAACTTTCGTCCTTCCTGGAGACCCTAATGGGTCCAAGCCACCCCAGAGAGGTGACAAAGAAAGAAGGGTGCCCCGGCGACTCTGAAATGATGGTGGTTGTTCATCTTGGGGAAAGCCTTCTAACCCAGCAGGAAAAAAGGCTGTATTTCATCGATCACCCCAAGCTACTTGCAACCGGAGTCCAAAAGAACTAACGAGCACTACAGTAAACAGCATGCTTGAAACTGGGCGAGGAATCTGATTTTCCCTTTTCTATCCTACAATTAATTTCCTGGAAAAGATCCCCAAGAAGCAAAATACCTCCGAAAGTGAAGGAGGGGTACTTCTGCCCCATCATTATACTAATGGAAGCGGCGAATTAAAATTTCTATGGAGGATCAAAATATATGGTAGTGAAATAAATTTATAAACTTGAAAGCTAAAATTTAGCTTTGGACAAGTTTAAGATTGTTGAATGGTTAAGGCTCTCATTTTAAAGGCCATTGTTCATATTGAAAACTAAATAGATGCTGACACCTAGTGGTGGATGAAGATTATGACAGCTATGATTTTCATAAAGAGCTTGCCAAAACCTGGGAAAAGGTGTGACAAAAAAAAGACAACAATCAGGGCTGCAGACAAAGAGAGAATTACAAACTTTAGAAAAAAAATCTTTTTTGAACTCTTTGTATTATAAATATCTTTTTAACCAGGACTCTAAAGCTATTTGCAGATAAGAAGGAAAACTTCAACTTTTGGCCATCATGGATAAGAGGCATGTAGACAGAACACACCAAGAAAAGATAAATACCTCTCAGGAGGAGATATATAGTACAGTATACTGCAATTAATTCAAATAACACTGAGTTCAAATCACAAAGCAATCCAAAATAATTTTGCAAATACAAATCAATCTATCTCTCCTTTACTTTACAACAAAAAACTTCCAGGAAACAACAACAGAGAAGGAGCAAACAAAACAAATAAGTGGACATAAAATTGAAAATAGAGACTCAAAGACGGAACTTAACAAAGCAAGAAAACATGATTTAATCCTAGTGGGGAAAAATTTACAAGAGATGGAAAAAAACAACTCATCCCTTAAGACTACAAAATAAATCTGTGGACATAAAAAACAGATTGGATAAAATGGAATGTAGAGATGTTGAAAACATCAGAGGGAAAGGAGGTGATAAGAGAAGCAAAGAAGGAGAAAGAGAAAAACATTTTCAAGAAACATGGAAAGGCAAAAGCCTCACATAAAGACACTTTATTCGATTTACTTTTTTACCTACAGCAACAGTCATGAATATATGGAAAAACTTTCTGATTCAGCAAAACACATTGATCAAGAAAAAGAGATGATGGGATCTAACAGAGAGAATATTTTAGAAAAAAACATTTGTTTGTCTATGGTTAA
Organism: Vipera berus; assembly: GCF_964194415.1. Classification (NCBI taxonomy): domain Eukaryota; kingdom Metazoa; phylum Chordata; class Lepidosauria; order Squamata; family Viperidae; genus Vipera; species Vipera berus. The sequence continues at coordinate 125,257,502 of NC_138204.1, read as the reverse complement.
AGAAATAGAAAAGATTCTGAATACATATGTCATTCTAAGAGAGATGAATTCTTTAAATGATACTGTATGCTTTCCCCCCTTTTTATTTTATTTCTTGATATAAGTAATATAATACTGCCGAAATGGCCTAGATGAAGGAAATGTTTTAGACAATTAAATGTGTCTGAATTTAGGGAAATTATAATGTATAAAAAAGAAAAAAAGTTAGATTTGATGACTAGGCACATTAAATGGAATATTTAAAGATTAAATATATTTTTAAACATGGTTAAAAAGAATAAGAAATTTTGGGAATGAATATAAATTAGCTTAGGAGGAATACATATTTTAAGTAGTATTTTACTTTTTATGTTTCTTTACTCTTGCTCTTTTTTCCTTTTCTTTACTGTTTTTACCTATTCTTTACGAAATGTAAAAGTGTTGAGATGGTTTACATGGGAAAAATGGATTTAAACCTTTAAATGTAATTATCTGCTGAGAAAATCTTAACCAACAAGAATACTTTGAACTTTATGGGAGAAAGAAATCTAAATAAGGACTGTAACAGAATATAAGATGAGGCAACCAGAATGATTAGATAGAAAAGAAATATTATATTGATGTGATCATTATTTCTAGTAATATTGGGAAAAAATCATATAAGGTAAAGGTAAAGGTTCCCCCGCACATGCGTGCTAGTCGTTTCCAACTCTAGGGGCCAGTGCTCATCTCCGTTTCAAAGCCGAAGAGCCAGCGCTTGTCCGAGGACATCTCTGTGGTCATGTGGCTGGCATGACTGGACACCAAAGGCGCACGGAACGCTGTTACCTTCCCACCAGAGTGGTCCCTATTTTTCTACTTGCATTTTTATGTGCTTTCGAACTGCTAGGTTGGCAGAAGCTGGGACGAGTAACAGGCGCTCACTCTGCTACGCGGCACTCGGGATTCGACCCGCCAAACTGCCGACCTTCTGATCGACAGGCTCAGCGTCCTAACCCACTGAGCCACCGTGTCCCTAAAAATCATATATGTAACTGCTATTTATCAAAATAATAAGAACTGTATTATTTCAAGGTTTGCAAAGAAGACATTTTGGAGAAAAGGGGAAATCAACTAAATTATTATGGATTATAGAAACCAATGGTTAATTATTTTTCTTTACAAATGTAAACCCAACAAACACACTGTTTACCAACTATTAAGTGATTTATGTTTTAAAAAAGATCAATAAAATAAAATATATGGGGGGGGGGGAAAGAGAAGATCTGAGATGTTCTTATTTTCTTTCTGACTTCATAATTGTAAAGTGTCCTTAGATAATTTATGATAAGCCACATTCTAAGATCTCATGTTTTTCAATACTGATGCTACGGAAGAAGAATTTGTAATTCTTCCAAAGGACTCTTTTATTAATTCATTGTATCCAATCAATCATATTACTTGAATAATTACATTAACGGCTTTTAAGTTACTAAAGATATACATTTCCCCAATTCTCCAACTGTAATTATTATTACAGTATGAAATGAAAGGGCCTGGGGCTGACATAATGCAGGCTGCCACTACACAGCGTGTATCCCTTCTATTGTCAAGCTCTCCAGCAACTGATTTATGAATGGGACCCACCATTCCCAGATGCTGTGTGAGTTGATGGTGGTGGTAATGGCGATGATGATGATGGTGGTTTGGGAAGGAAATGAACAAAACATTGAACAGAAATATTTGACTTTGCCTGAACTGATTGTCATCTTTTTTGGCATTGCTGTTTTGCACATTATAGGATTCTAGAGTTGGAAGGAACTTTAGAGGCCATTCAATTAAGCCCGCTGCTCAGTGCATGATCCATTAGGGCATCCAATAGATTATGGGTCTCTGGCAAAGGAAAATCACCACATCACATGGTAATTTGTTCCACTGTCTGGCAGCTTGTACAGTCAGGATGTTTTTTCTGACTAGTTTGGGAGGAAGAACAAAGAGTTGGCAAGTAGACTGGCTCTTCAAACCTCTCCAGACAAAGGAGGATAAAAGATTGCTCATACATGCCCTAGACCAGGGGTCAGCAACCTGAAAAAGTGAAAAAGCCACTCGGAACCTGTTCCCTCAAAAAAGGAAAAACTGGGAGCCGCAAGAAATGTGTGCACATGCACGTACATGCACGCATGCACACTTTTTTAGTCCCACTTTTTTTTGGACTGCACATGGCAGAGGACTGGGAGCCGCAGGAGACGGCTGAAAGAGCCGCATGCGGCTCCAGAGCCACGGGTTGCAGACCTGTGCCCTAGACAATTGGTCTCTGATGGATTTTGATCACTGAGAGACAAAGGAATAACCATCTTGCTCAAAGCTTAGTCAGTACCTTTGAAAGGTCACTAGGTTTTCAAAATTCTTTTTCTAATTACTTTCAAGAAATGCTTGTTAACTACTTTTCAGCTATTAGAAACCTTTGGATCAACAAGTCTGAAAGCAACGGGTGAGTTTGTCTTCAATTATAAATGAAATAAAGTTTTGACTAAAGAAATTAATTTTTTAAAATGAACAGCAAAAAGTTGGTTAAAACTTTGATTCTAGAAAGTTACAAACAGGTCAACTGATGTTTGTAATAATTAAAAGGGACACACACACACACAATGAACAAGGATAGACTAAAGATTAAGATGGTTAGGAGTAAAAGGAAGGAATATAAAGTTGATTTATTTGACCAAGATGGAAGTAGATATGATGTTATTTCTGGGAACTCTTAAAGGAGTTTTGCTGATACCGGGACTAAAATGACAATGCTTTATGGATATGTTTGTAAATAAAAGATGGGATATGAAAAGACTATTCGTTATACTTTAAAAAGAGGTGAACCAGTTACTGAAATTGTTTAGACTTCTTGTAATGGTTTGAAATAATTTCTTTATATATTTCTTTTTTTCTTTTGCTAAATTCTTACTTTTCTTTCTTTCCTTTTTTCTTTCTTTTTTTTACATCTTTCTTATTTTTCCTTTGAGCCTTTTACTCTTTTTTTCTATCTTTCTTTTAGTTAGCATTAATTTTTGCTATTGTAATTACAATCCTTAATAAAATTACTTGGGGAAAAAAGAAGTTCTCCTGATGTGTAGTTGGAATCTCCTTCCTTGTAATTTTAACCCATTAGTTCTGGTCTGGTTCCCTGAGACAGTATAAGGAATAGTCCATTATTTCTTTTATTTACAACTTTGTGATAGTTTGTTGAAAAGATTGTTTTCATATCTTTCTTCAGTTGTCTTTTCTGTAGGCTAAACTTAATTTTTCTTCATAGGACTTAGTTTCTTCCATCTTCACTATCTTAGTAGGATAACTCGCTCCAATTTATTCTTGTCCTTTTAAAACTGTGTTACCCAGAACTGATTTAGTACTCTAATTGGATTCTTACCAGGCTAGAATAATATGGAAATGTTGTTTTTCATGATCTAGATTCTATGTTTCTATATCAACACAGGAACTGTCATTTTAGCAAATACATTACATTGCCACTTGTTTGCTTTGTTTACTTTGTCATCAACAAGGATAACTCGATCCTGTTTGCATGCACAGTTGCCATGCCAGGTGCCCCTCCCGCTAACATTTATGCATTAAACATTTTTCCTACCTGGGTTTAGAACCTTTTTTTCATACCTTTTAAATTCCATCTTATTCATGTCAGCTCACTGCTCAAGCCTATCTAGATCTTTTAAAATCTTCTGTCCTTCATCTAATAGTAGTTTTATTACAGTATCATCCATCACTCCCAGCTTTGTATTATCTGCAGACTTTTATAGTATTCCTCAATTGCCTCATATGATTTACTGATAAAAATGCTGAACAGCACAGGGATCTGGACAGAGCCCGCTGGCATGCTACTCAAACTTTCCCTCCAAGCTGAGGTGGAATAATTAATGTGTATGGCCATTCAGCCATTCAGTTGACTGTAAGCCAATCTAACAATGGCATGGACCCCTATGTCTCAAACTGTTTAGATGGTTTTAGTAAAGAGTAGATGCCCAACATGTAATATAGCTGAAGCCACAAGTGTCACAGATACCTGCCGTTCTCTGATGCTCCTCAACAGGGTAAGGGCAATCATGGTCCTTCCAGATCTCTTATAAAACCATTGTATTAACCTGTGCTTCATATTTTTCATTTCTCTTACCAGACAGAGTAGAACAAAAAACAAAACAAAAAACCTAACAGCTATACTGACAAAACAGCTGAACAAGAAGGGAAGCCATTTTGATTGCTTACTTCTGATGTACTATGTTGTTTTTCTATTTGAGATAAGTCCTTGATTATTATTATTAGTTAAATTGCCAGTATTAGCTATTAGATTAGTTATTATTAGTTATTAGATTATTAGTTATATCATGCTATAATGAGGTACAATAAAACTCTTGCTTCTTGTTCGTACCTCAATATTCTTTTCAGCTTCCCAGCAAAGTTAGCTTTTTTCCTGAATAGAGGACTATTGCCACTCAAGAACAAGGTATACACACACAACAACAACAACAACACTTCACCTCTGGTTTATTCCCAGAGTACAAAGGCCAGCTTTTTTGCACCTGCAATTATTTCTCTCTTCAGTAGCTCTTTCCAAAAAGAAGAAAACACCTACTTTTATAATCTTTATGTTTCTAACACTTTCCTTATCATTTTTCTTACTGTAGAAAATATATTTAGGGGAAAATAAAAAGTAAAACAATAATTCATTTTTCTTTATTTCTCAACAGTGGGAGGAAACTGTACAATTGTGGCACAATTAGAAAAGAGGGGCCCTTGGGAAAGATGTGGCTTCTTTTCTATTCCTGTTTTACCCCAAATTTTTTCAATTCTTACTTATTGACCTTTTACAAAAGAAAAGCTGAGATGTTTGGTTTGGATTTGCTGTAAGTCTGGGAAAAGAGATTTTCTGGTAAATTATAGCATTAAAATCTGTGGCTGCCCTGCCTGTATTTGAACAGGTTAATAAGCTTGGGGAGTGGTGGAGAGAATTTTAATGGTAAATTTTTATTTTATAGTGCAGAGTTTAGGAAGTTTAATCCTTTCCAATCATTCCACAATATTCCCAATTCAGACTGGATCTTTGGGTTACCTAGAAAAACACACTTGGATACTCTGACAAAGGGGACAAATCATATTATTTATATAATCATGGAAAAGTGTTCTATCCTATTGCAAAACTGACTTGAAAGCAGTTATAAAATTGCCAAATTAGGCTTGTTAATAAAATTGGAGTAAAAGTGTTTAGTTCTGATAGACGAGGACTCAGAGTGGTTTAACAAGGAATGAGTTTATTGAATACACAAAGTCAACTGCCAACTGTCAAATGTTGCAACCCTTTTATAGGGAAAGCGTTTGAACTGTAACCAATACAAACAGTCTCTTTTCCCGCTCCTTGGTTGTGGCGTCCAATGATTGCACCTTATTTTCCCGCTTTAAACCTTGCAAAGCTGCACTATGTTTGCAATCTCTTCCAAGGCCTATTGCTAACTATTTACATACATAACACCCCTTACCCCCCAGTTGATGTCATTTTCTTACAAAATCCCTTAGGTATTTTGGTGGCCTATGAATTCTGGACGGGTATCTGTTGCTTTGGCTATTAGGGACCCTTCTTTCTGGTTGACTGCTAGGCTGCAGGTTACTACTGGACCTGGGCTCCGGGTTACTGTCTACAGATGTACTGTCTTGAATAATAGGATGTGTTTGGGATTCAGTGGTCACTGGCCTACTTCGCAGGGGTATTTCCCAATCAATTGGACTGAATTGTTGTTGTTGGGCATCAGGGAATGAGTTATCATGCCCAACCCCCACAACGCTTTCAGGCCTAATGTTGTCTGTACTGTTTCCCCTTACTAATCCTTGGTCCCCCTCAGCAGGCACACACCCACTAGATCTTTTCCTCAGTTGGTCTATGTGTCTTTTACAAATCCTATTCCCTTCCCCCTCAATGATGTAAGATAGGGGACCCAAGATTTCAGTTACCACCCCTGGAATCCATTTGTCCCCTTGGGCGTAGTTCCTGGCCCAAATCAAGTCCCCCACTTCAAATGTTCTGTTAGGAATGTCAAATTCAATGTTTGGTTGGAGTCTGTCAGGATGTAATCTGTCCAACTTGGTCAATATTTTCCTGCCCCACCTCATTTCAGCTGGGCTTTTCCCTGTAGCCGAACAGGGGGTTGTGTGTTGAGCCAACAAGAACTCAGCTAGTCTCTGATGCCAGTCACCTCGAATGATTCTTTTAAGCGCGTCCTTCGTGGTCCTCACATTCCTTTCAGCCAATCCGTTGGTGGAGGGGTGGAAGGGTGCAGAAGTCTTGTGCTTAATCGAGTTGGCCTTGAGGAAATCCTGAAATTCAATAGATGTGAATTGTGGCCCATTATCAGACACTATTAAATCTGGCAACCCATGAGTGGCAAAGAGGCCCCTTAATGCCTGTATTGTTCTGCCTGCCGTTACTGAACTGACCGGTATTACTTCTAGCCATCTAGAGTAACTGTCGACCACTACAAGGAACGTTAACCCCTGGAAAGGTCCCGCGAAATCAATATGAATCCTGGACCAAGGATTCCTAGCTAGCTCCCATTTATGTGTGCGGATGTGTTGTTGTTCAGGCCTGGAGCGTTGGCACAGATGGCAATTGGCAACGCATTCCTCAATGTCGTGGTCCAATCCTGGCCACCACAAGTGACTCCTAGCCAGGGCCTTCATCCTTACTATTCCAGGGTGTCCCTCATGCAATTCAACTAGGATAGCTGATTTGTGGATTTCCGGAATTACTACACGAGTTCCCCAGAGTAAGCACCCCATATGAACTGATAGTTCATCTTTCCTTCTGAAAAATGGACTGTATTTTACGTCCGGGTTGGCGTTGGGCCAACCGCTCATGGCCCAAGCCATTACTCTTCTTAAGATGAGGTCCTTATTGGTTGCCTCAGCAATGTCTTTTGCCGTTAATGGCAAATCAGGAATATCCTGTAGGGACATTATTTGTCCCACTGGGGCAGGGTCCTCCTCTGTTGTGCTAAGGGGCAATCTGCTAAGAGCGTCTGCATGACCCATGTCCTTACCTGGCCTGTATTGGAGGGAAAATGAGTATGCTGAGAGGAAAATGGACCACCTCAGCATCCTGGGTGACATAATCTGAGGAGTCTGTTTATCTGTGGTAAACAGTCCCAGCAAGGGTTTGTGGTCAGTCAGTATAGTAAAGTTCCTACCATACAGGTAATCGTGGAACTTCTTAACTCCTGCCACAATTGCTAATGCCTCCCTGTCTATTTGCGCATAGTTCCGCTCTGCCTTGGTTAGTGTGCGGGAGTAGTATGCAATGGGTCTTTGTATTCCTCGGTTGTCTAAGTGGCTGATTACCGCCCCTACGCCATAAGGCGAAGCATCGCATGCCAGGAAGATTGGTTTGTTTTCAATAAAGTGAGTCACAGTTGAATTACTGGAAAGGATGTCTTTTAGAGTTTGGAAACTCTCTTTGTGCTTGTTCTGCCATTGCCAAGGGGTCTTCTTATCTAGGAGTCTGTGCAGAGGTTCTGCAATGGCAGCCTTATGTGGCACAAAAGTGTGATAAAAATTTACCAAGCCTAGGAAGGCCTGTAGTTCTGCCTTGTTCCTTGGTTCAGGAGCCCCTTTTATTGCTTTGATTTTTTCAGGGGTAGGATGGACTCCACTTTTGTCAATCCTGAACCCCAAAAAATCAGTGGATTTAACCCCTATGCTACATTTTTCCTTTTTTAATTTTAACCCAGCCTTTCTAAATCTGCCCAGTACCTGTTCCAGCCGCTCTACTAACATTCCTTCATCTTTTCCAGCTATTAGGACATCATCAAAGTAAGGGCATACTCCAGGTATGCCCTTTAAGGTCCTCTCCATCACTTCTTGGAAGATGCCTGGAGCTGCTGCAATTCCAAATTGCAGCCTGTGGACTCGGAACGCCCCCTTGTGGGTAACAATTGTTTGTGCCTCTGCAGCCTCCTTGGAAACAGTTAACTGTAAGTACGCATGCGCCAAGTCGAGCTTGGCGAAGATGGCGGCGTCCTGGATCGTGGCGAGGACCTGCTTCACCGTCGGGACCGGGTAAGCATGTTTTTTCATCCCAATGTTGAGGGTGGCTTTATAGTCGGCGCAGATTCTCACATCCCCATTGGGTTTGAGGGGTGTGACAATCGGCGTCTCCCATAAACCGCCCTCAACAGGTTCTAAAACTCCAAGGCCTACAAGCCGGTCGAGCTCGGCCTCGATTTTTTCTTTTAAGGCAAAAGGTACTCTCCGGGCCTTTAGCCTGATCGGGTTTACTGAGGGGTCTAGGTTAAAGTTAATGGGGGGCCCTTTGTACTTGCCTAGAGATCCATCGAATACGTCTGCAAATTCTTTGCAGACGGATTCGAGGGTCTTATTTCTAATCACAGAATTTATTCCCCCTATCCAAATTCCTAGGGCTGGAAACCAATTAAGCCCTATTAAGCTGGTCCTATTCCCCTCCGTAACTACCAAATCTAAGACCCCCTTAAACCCCTTAAAATTTACTTTAAGGCTGGTCTTCCCTTTTACGATTATTGGACTTTTTTGGAAGTCCATTAATTGGATAGTTGTTGGTTTAAGTGGAATTCTTTTTCCACTTAGTTGTTCAATTTTCTCAAGGGTTTCAGTGGAAATTATCGACACTGAAGCCCCTGAGTCGATTTCCATTCTGCAAGGGACCCCTTGCAGAAGGACCGTGATTTTTAATTTTCCGTCCGGAAAATTGTGCCCCCTTCCCCGCCGTCTCCGATTGACGCGGGCCACCTCCCTTAGAGTTGGACTTTCCACCCGGGGTTCAGGGGTCTCCTTGCCACTAGCATTAGGGGTTACCTTACCCTCTGGCCACACATCGACTTCGTTCAGACGGGTGTCCCGACCGCGACTTCTGCAGATGGCCTGGATGTGGCCAGTCTTGCCGCAAGCCCTGCACTTGGCGGTACGAAATCGGCAGGAAGCGCGGGAATGGTTGCCGCCGCAGCTGCCGCATCGGTTCTGGGTTTCGTTGTCGCGTGGTCTGGTTGCGGTGTCCCGCCATGGTCGTTGTGCCCCGGTCGGTGGTCTTTGCGGTGTTGCGGTTTGTTGCCGGCGGCCTGGGTCAGGCCCCTCGCTTCTGAGTTGTTTTGGTGCCATCTTTCCGAATCGCCTGGAGACTTCGGCGATCTCTTCCTCCCACTGCTGATCCACCTCCCCGCAGTCCACATAGCCCTCTTGGTTAATTTCGGGTGCTGTCGCCATGCTACTGCGGGGGGGGTCGCGATACCCGGTTGACTCATACGTGAGGAGTTCGTCTAACACTTCCTGTAAATCGCCGGTAGGTTTGGCGATTATTCTATTCTGTAATTGTTCATCGCGTAAACCCAGCACGACTCTGTCCCTAATTCTAATCTCTAAATTGTCGTATTTGCAACGAACTGCTGCTTCCCGGACGGCAGCGACGAATTTCTGTATGGACTCCCCCGGTCTCTGATTCCTCTTCTCGAAGATGCGCCGCCAAAAAAGTTCGGACCTTCGGGGAGTAAAGTGAACTTTTAATTTTGCGAGGAGGTCGGCATAGGGCACGCTGGAGACTGGTTGAGGCTGGCACAGCCCGACAGCAACTCTGTAGACCGGTGTGCCGCAGATTGTCAAGAGTGCCGCCGCTTTTTTCCGGTCGTCGGTGATTCCGTTCACTAACAGGAATCCTTCGACCTGCCCGATGTATTCTTCCCAATCCTCGGGGAAGTTAGGGTCAAATTCCTTCAGTGACCCAATCTGCGCCATTCGGAGAATTTTTTTATTCTGCCGCGGCCGCTCGGTTGACTTGACACGTATTCGAATTCCGCCGCCTTGGCGCGACAATTCTGCCGATTCTCTGGTCTTCTGTCTATCCCACCTTCGTCGCCAGTTGTTTAGTTCTGATAGACGAGGACTCAGAGTGGTTTAACAAGGAATGAGTTTATTGAATACACAAAGTCAACTGCCAACTGTCAAATGTTGCAACCCTTTTATAGGGAAAGCGTTTGAACTGTAACCAATACAAACAGTCTCTTTTCCCGCTCCTTGGTTGTGGCGTCCAATGATTGCACCTTATTTTCCCGCTTTAAACCTTGCAAAGCTGCACTATGTTTGCAATCTCTTCCAAGGCCTATTGCTAACTATTTACATACATAACAAAAAGCTTTGCTGTAATCCCAGGGCCCTGTCTTGTCTAGTACATATTAATATTTGATGCACACGTGTGATGAAAAAGAGCTGAGAAAGACGATGCTTTGTCATTTGACCACAATCTTAGGAACTGGGACAGATGGGCGAACAAGAGAATATGTGAAGGAAATGTGCCATGACTTAAAGGATGGAAAAGTAGGAGAGTCACACAAGTGACTTATTTCCACCAGAGGCAGAATGAACAGAAGATAATGAGATGCACATTTCACCCCTCCTGAAATGTGATTACTGTAATACCTTGTAATTTGATGACTTTGTTAAAATGTAAGTCAGTGGTTCTTAATCTTTTCTTCACCATGGAGTCCCTTTAAATATCTTTTGTGGTCATGGACCATGGACACAGACCACCAAAACCTAACTCAAGATTTAAATCATAACATTTCTTCAAGCCTTCACTGACCCCCTATGATGACATCATGACCCCCCCAGGGGTCTATGGCCACAGGTTGAGAACCTCTGACATAAGGTGCTTTCCCTTGCTGTCCACAAACTTTCAAACCTGACACAGCTTAAACCAGTGTTTCTCAATTTCAGCAACTTTAAGATGTGTGGACTTGGACTCCCAGAATTCTCAATTCCCATGCTGGCTGGGAATTCTGGGAGTTCAGGTCCATACTTCTTAAGGTTGCTGAGAGTGAGAAATACTAGCTTAGATTAAATAATCCTTGGAGATCCTGGAGGACTTCTTTGGAAGACGCACTTTTAGATATTCATCAATGTGTTTGTTTCCTATTAGGAGAATACACAGAGCATATGCTAATGCACAAAGAGAGGTACAATAAAAAGTGGGTGTCTTTCTCTGCCAGTTTTATCCACATCAGTGCCATAATAAACACTCAACAGACCATAGATTGCAGTGTGCTCTGTTATTTAAGAACGTAAATTTAAGAACAGAGGTGAAGTGCCACAGGAGAACCAAACTAGATAACAGAAACGCAGATCTAAGTGTTTAAGCATGAAGTTACTTCAGTCATATGGGGGGGGGGAGGCACTGTGAAACCTATCAGAATAAAAGCATAAATGGAGTGCCAGTGAAGGAAGTTGATCTCTGTTTTCCACTGCTTACAGTCTTCATCCATTCTCTCCAAAGGTGGTCTTCTTCTTCAGTGTCTGCCCCAGTTTCTGAGACCTGAGTTTCTTTATGTGACAAGGGATTAGGGAATTGACTTGAAAAAGTGAGGAGCATTCTGAATCTATAACCGTTGCTTCTCTTTTTCTTTTTTACTTCAACTTCATTGCTTTTTTAAAGCAATTACACATGTCCTGTTTGGTTGGACATGGAGATGGACAATCAGATATAGTTGAACGGTAATTCCATTCCCATTTATAGAGTAGTCTCCCTTAGGCTATGACATGACTGTGGCCATCTAGCTCAGATATATACCCTTATTTTGTCTTAGCAGTCTCCCGAGTCTAACAAAATGCATTATCGAACTTTTCAAATTTGTTACTTACTGACTTTTGTAATTAGTTCTATGTCAGTGTAATCAGATACAAACAGAAGTGTTTCTCTTAACAATTTGAATAGCTCCCCAGGTTCTTTGTTATCAGTGAGCGGTTGTTTACTTTGCTGCATTTTGCCAGAATAGATGCTCTTCCTCCAGTCCTTATTTCGTTGCCTGTGTAAAATGATATGCTAAAGATTCTAATCCACTCGCTTCTTGAGAAATGTTGTGCCCTTATAAATTTAAAGAGGTTGCAGCTCTCAAGAGGATTAAAGACTTGCTAATGCAAGCACAGATTTTATTTTCCTGGGCTCCAAGATCACTGCAGATGGGGACTGTAGCCAAGAAATTAAAAGACACTTGCTCCTCGGGAGGAAAGCCATGGCAAATCTAGACAGCACACTAAAAAGCAGAGACATCACCCTGTCAACAAAAGTGCGTATAGTCAAGGCTATGGTCTTCCCAGCTGCAATGTATGGAAGTGAAAGCTGGACCATAAGAAAGGCTGAGCGCCAAATAATTGAAGCCTTTGAACTATGGTGCTGGAGAAGACTCCTGCGAGTTCCTTGGACTGCAAGGCGATCAAACCGGTCAGTCCTAGAGGAGATCAACCCTGAGTGCTCTTTAGAAGGCCAGATCCTGAAGCTAAAACTCAAATACTTTGGCCACCTAATGAGAAGGAAGGACTCACTGGAGAAGAGCCTAATGCTGGGAAAGATTGAGGGCAATAGAAGAAGGGGACGACAGGTGGCTGGATGGAGTCACTGAAGCAATAGGCATGAGCTTAAATGGACTCCAGAAGATGGTAGAGGACAGGAAGGCCTGGAGGAACATTGTCCATAGGGTCGCGATGGGTCGGACACGACTTCGCAACTAACAACAACAACAACAACAATGCAAGCACACCCCTCCCCATCAATTTTATTACTAGTTCTTTTTGCTTCTTTCTCTTACTTTTCCTCAAATAAAAAAGAAATTTTCTAAAAATGTGATAAAAACAAATGCATAATGGATGACTGGGAGAGAAGAAACTAAATTTAAAATTTATTCTTCAGTATCTTCACTAAACAAGTCTTTCTACATTCTCAAAAACCGTGCAAATATAACTACAGAGATATATCTGAATTCAAACTTAGAATCACAATTCAATCTAATAAGTAAGCTTTTTTTCATATAGTGGTTCAGACACAAATTGAACCACAATTTCTGAACATCACAGTTCTTCGAACAAAGCTCGGGATTGTCAAAATGTATTCTCAGAGCTAAGGACTGTACACAGAATAAAAAGTTACAAGACTGTTTTTCTCAGTGTCCCTTACTTCTTTATTTTATTATCTACTGAAAGGAAAAGTAGTTATGAAGTACAAAAACACAGCCTAGTTTTAGAAAAATGACATTTTAAAGCAGATATTGAAGAAGTAATATTAAAAGCTGCACGAAGTACATTGGGATTAAAGCATGCCTACAGTATATGAGTGTAGAATATTTTTATATTAAAAATATTTGCTATGCTTGTGACAGCCTGGTAGGATGTGATATATAGGCCTACTGTTTCTTGAATGGAAAGTTTCAGACAGCCACTAGATGGCTGGGGAAAAAAAGGAAATAATTATATTTTCCTGCTTGGCTTTCATATTTTTTTTGCTGCTGTCTAAGGCCATCTTTTTCTTCCAGCCAGAAACTATATGCCCAGCAATATAACTATATGAATATATAGAGTAATTGGAAACATTTACAAGTATTTAAAATTTCACCCTATAATGCCACATATTCAGAATTTTATCCTTTTGAAGTCCACTCCCAAACTTAATTATCTTAGAAAGTCTAGTCATTTCAATGGTCTTATTTAAATATATGAGCAATGGTGTTCCATAGGGCTTACTCAAAGAATTAAGATTTTGTCAATATCTTTAATTCTGACAGATTGAAGTCACAGCATATGAAAAATGTTATCTGGACTCCAGCTAGCCTGCATAAAGTATAATCCAATAAGACCAATGCAACTTAGACTGTATTCTAAAGATACATTGATTAGCCAATTATTGTAAGGAAATACAGCCAAGCCTCTATTCATCCATGATCTTTGTTTTCCTAAATAACTCACAGGGAAGAGAGTATTTAGTCATAGTAAAGATCTCTCCTTGCTTCTTGTTAACTTGTTTATTACAGAATTGAACACAAAATGAAAAATATGTAATACACACTAAAAATTCCCTAACTGTTAACAAGAAAGTTAAATATTTGTATTTGTTGAAGAAAAAGTAAAATATATAGTATAAATAAAGGATGCAATCTCTCATGCTTCAGGCCAAAAACTGCCTACTGACTTATTCAGCAAAGAGATGATTTAATACATTAACTTTGCAGAATTTGCTCCAAAATTTCCAAGTAAGATTGTTAGCAGAGGAAGAAGACCAAATCAGAAAGATGCCAGCTGCTTGGGCAGTCTTTCTTCCTTTTTTCTGACTGGCATATTTGCTAAAATGATATAATTGCACGCATCTTTAGCAAGCAGTCACAGAAACAGCCCTTTCTCATTCATTCTTATTTATTTGATCAAGCTCGTATTCAGCTCCTTTGTTTAAAGGGTGTGGAGAAAATAATCAGCAGATTTCTTTAAATGCAAGAATGGTTTTGTTCTTCCTATTTTGTTGTTCAGGAAAAAGTGCTGATCTCCCCAATTTCTGTTGTTATATTCAGGTGTTGTTAAATGAAGTTTGGGTAAGCAGCAAAGCATTGCATGGCATAAGGAGAGAGAGGGAAGAAGGAAGAAAGGGAGAGAGGCATGGATAGAGGATGTTTCTCTGTGATATTCGAAAGAGAATAAGCGGTCTGCACTTCCATGACTCCTTTTATATAGTCTCCTTATCCTCCACAGGTTGCATCACTAAAACTGAGGGTATGTTTTCTTCTTGCACCTGTAAAAGTCTTCCCTGCACTTCCCCCCATCAAACTGAAAAATGGGCTGAAAATTGCATCTCTCTTCCTTTAATACAGTGGTCCCCAACCTTTCCAGCTTTACGGACTGGTGGGGGCAGGGAGAGGGGATGGTTCTGTGTGAGTGGTGAGTGAGTGGCACGAGGAGCTCTATTTGTGCAAGTGCAAATGGAGATTTGTGTGAATGCACACTCCCCGGCTGTCCATGTAAGTGGAGCTGCACTGCTCCATAGTCCATTTCCAAACAGGCTGCAGCCAGGTACTGGGCTGTGGCCCAGAGGTTGGGGACTCCTGCTTTAGTAGAATCATCATCATTGGCAGCTAAAAATCATCATTACCATTGAAGAAATCACCATCAGCCAATTGCAAAGGTAGCTTTATTTGGAACAGCTCACATTCTGTGACACTACCGAACAACACTTTACTTTGGGATGGACAATGCCAAATCCAGTCTAAACATTGGCTGATTCTGCAACCAACCACAATAATAATATATTTTTCTAGCTCCCAGCTATTAAAAAGTTCCTTGCCCCAAAATAGAAAGTTGAAACATTTTATTGTTGCACTTTTATCTTCTTAGACCAGATATTAACAATGTGGTTGATGTATTTGGAGAGAAAAAAGTACTACAAACATTTTATTTTGTTTCCAGGATATCTGCCTGTATATTTAATTCAGGTAGAAAAATTAAAAGATGTAATAGATAGATAGATAGATAGATAGATAGATAGATAGATAGATAGATAGATAGATAGATAATAGATGATCAATAGATGATAGGGATAGGGATAGGGATAGACACAGAGATAGGTAATAGGTAGATAGGTCAGCTTTCCATTTGTAGAGTCACCACATCTCTGAAGACAACTTACAATACACTGATGCTTATTTAATGTGCTCGTGCATTTTTACTGCTCCCTTCAATAATGAGAGAATTCTGGGGTGATGCACAGGTTTGATTTCCTGTGTTTTTTGCAGGATGGGGTGCTGAGACATTTGATGCTTTTTCCCCCAGGGCCTCTAATTATGGCTCTGCCTACTCCTCTTCATAACCAGATCCAGTTTTGACCTGATGTACGAGATGAGCAGGCTGAGCTATAGGGTGGAGTTACACATGTCATCAGTTTGGAATCATTGCACAGTCACAAGAGGCCCAAGTCCAGTCTCTGATAAATTCTGTCAACATTTATCTAGCGCCAATTTAACTTGGATTGTTAGTTGCTCACATTCTTGTGTATAGGTGGCAAAAATAAACTTTTAGTTCTTTGGACACAGCTCCTATTCCTGCTTATTTGTGTCTAACACCTACAGCTTTTTTCCTCTACATTTTTTTCTCTGAGTCCTGTAAAACATGTCTAAAGCATTTATGATTTGCCTTAATCTTTAGAACTGTTTCTATTACATTCTCTCAATTTCCAGTAAAGCATTGAGCTCACAATTCGGCTGAGATCCACTACTGCCCTGCCCTTTCTCATCTGGCCTTAGATTACCTAATTAATGTCAAGAGATCCTGTTCCTGGTCATCCATAATGCTGTGATTGGAGTGGCCAATGTGGTCTGATCACAAAGGTCATTCAGAGTTGAAAATATTGATTGCTAACTCTAGTTTTCCCCCTCTTTGCCTTCTCTTTCCCATGACATTTTATATAAATGTTGTCCGTCCCTGATCTTTTAGTGAAATGTTGATTCCACTTAGGGTAAGGAAATGTGTTCATTTTAGTCATTTTCCCCCCAACAAGGTGTGAGATTAAATGAGCAAAAGGAATGATTTAAACATTCTACTGGAGGATTTTTAAAAAGCCCTGTGAAATTCGGCATTAGTAAAATTGCAAGAAAGATAATCTTTTTATATTGGCATATTTCTTCCATTCTTCCCATCAATAATATTCATGAAGTTCCATTTTCTGTTTTTAATCATATGAGGAATAGGATAGCTGATGCCTGGGACCATTGATTCAGCAAACTCTGTTAGATTATGATTTTAATATTCCTGCAAAGTTATCGTTCTTTTGCCCTCCTTATTATACAATGAACTCTATGAAAGGAGCCTCCAGCAGTGTCTGCTAAGAAGGTCTAAGGCTTCCTGCTGCTGTTAGATATTGGTTTGCCAACTTGTCCTTCCCCCTACTTTTCTTAAAATGACTTTTGAGAGTCACGATAAATAGGTAAATGAATGCACTCAAAGGACTGGAGCCAAAGATAACTACAGTTGTATAAGTTCTGATGCTTCTGTCTGCTCTGACTGCATCTCAAATCACATTTTAAGTTGATTGATATATCAGAAAGCATCACCAGTGGGATCTGCATACATGTACACCATTCTGCATCATGTATAAGAGGCAGTCAGTTTGGTATAGTGGTAAGACACTAAGCTCGAAATCAGAAGACTGTGAGTTTTAGCCCCGCCTTAGGCATGAAAACAGGCTGGGTGAATTTGGGCCAGTCACTCCCTCTCTCAGCCTAACCCATCTCACAGGCTGTTGTGGGGACAAGAGGAGGAGAAAGGAATATATGTCATGTTCAATGCCTTGAATTATTTATTTGAAAAAGTAATTGCAGGATAAAAATATAATAAATAAATAAGGGGGATCTGGAAGCCTTCCCATTAGTTTATCTTGGAGAATCTCCACAGTATTGCATACACAACAGTTTATCTTCAGTTAAGTAATACATTTCTTGAACACACACACACACACACACACACACACACACACACACACAGAGAGAGAGAGAGAGAGAGAGAGAGAGAGAGAGAGAGAGAGAGAGAGAGAGAGAGAGAGAGAGAGAGAGAGGGGTATAAATTCACGAGACTTCTTAAATGGTTTCTTTGGCCAGTAGATAAACACTCATTTCAGGATCCCCAGAAGGCAGGAATTCAATCAGGGGAGCTTAATACAGAGTATGAAGTGAGCTGGTGCAAGGTATAAAGAAATTCATCCAGTTGATTAAATAAGGCTAGGGAGGTTCTATGAACAAAGTTTACAAGAAGGAGTTGGGAAGTTGATGAAGTTGGGATACATGTATACTTGGAAAAGAAGAAAAATAAAGGCAGGATTTGTCGATGTGGACATGCTTTAGATTGGGGTCACACTTGCATTTTTTTTGTACTTTTGTACTTTCAAGTTCTGAAAGGTGCTTTAATGAGCCCTGGTGGTGCAGTGGTTAGAATGCAGTATTGCAGGCAAACTCTGCCCACAACCAGGTGTTCGATCCTGATGAGGCTCAAGGTTGACTCAGCCTTCCATCTCTCCGAGGTCGGTAAAATGAGGATCCAGATTTTTGGGGGCAATATGCTGACTCTGTAAACTGCTCAGAGAGGGCTGCTAAGCACTGTGAAGTGGTATACAAGTCTAAGTGCTATTGCTATTGATTGCTTTAAAACAGAAATATGGGGTGAATTTAGGAATCCATAACAGGTGACAGCATACAGGGGCTCATCTTAAAAAAATTCAGCAGGGTTGGTCCTGGATAATTCTCAAATGGGAGCCATTAGGAAATACTAGGGCTGTAAAAAGGATGATGATGATGATGATGATGATGATGATGATGATGATGATGATGATGATATCCACTCAGTCATGTCCAACTCCTGGTGATTCTATGGGCCAGGTCTCTCCACATCTTCCTAAGCTTTAAACATAGTAGGAAGCCAAATCAAACCAAACAAAATCTCCAAAGAGACAAAAATAAAAGCTGTAGTAAGACTTAATTTATGAGTAAATAAACTCAAGATTGAATAGGAAGATCCTTAGTAGATACACAATAATAAAATTGAAAAACTTCTTATATACAATGTCTTATAAAAACTGTCAGAATAATGCAATAATGTTAGATCTTGAATATGTGTTAAATTCAAATAACATTATTTTAGTAGGGATAGTATAAGAAATTTACTGAATGGAATTTATATCTAATAAACTTTATACGGGGATATTGGCCTTCTCAAAAATTTGTGGTGCTATATTAACTGTTGCATTGAGCCAGCATTTTAATTTTGCTCTTGACTAGTTCCAAGATTGCTAAATGTTGCCCAATGTTGCTAAAAGGACCTTGTATCAAAATTCAAAAAGCAAACCTCTGTATGTTCCTTCCAGCTGAGTAGCTTCTGAAATATTGATGATAAATTTTGAAAATGGAGACTGTGCATTTATATTTTTCATGACTGCAGCAGCAGATTTAAGGGATCTGTCAGAAAAAAGGAATCTTTTTCATAAGGGGTATTTCTGTTCTAAATACATTTCTTTTGTTTCATTTCATTTACACGCGAAGAATCAATATAATACCGTGCTTCAGTATATTATTAGTTTTAGGAGAATTTATTTATGTCCTAAGCATGGAGTTATATAATAAGTAAACATGCATTAGTAGCTTTTTTAACAAAAAATTGCTCTGATTGAGCAGGTTTTGTTGCATCTTTATGGAATTATGTAACCAGCTTTTGGAAGCTTTCTCATGTTATATTAGTAGCTTTAAAAACAGTATTTTGATATGGTCTTTTTCTCTCAGTTTAATAATAGATATTGATTGATCAATTTGACATTGTGTCAAATTACTATTTTGATTTTTGCTTAACATTCTTTATATGTATCTCTTATCTGTGTATGAAATTTATACTTGAATTTTGGAAAGGTGGATAAAAATTTGTTACCAAAGCAAAATTACTGTAAGACTTCTGTAACAGTGACAAAAATTGGTGGAATTTTCTTCTATTAACATTGATCTACAATTTATGTAGGTCACTGAGACAATGGCAATTCCTGAGCCTTACCCTGGATATACGCTATCTTTATACATTGGATCCACTGCTGGCTTGTAAACCACTCAACTGACTATTATGAAGGAAAGGAGTGCACATCATCTTCTACCTGTCCCAGGCTACCAGGAAGGTAACCACCATCCAAAGTAGGGTTTTCTCCCTTGTGCCAGTTCAGGTGGTGCTGTCTGGTTCATCTTCTTTGTGTCAACTTCTGAAACGAACCTGGCTGAAGCCATCTTTGTTGTTCTAAGTTGCTACAGAAAAGGGGGGGGGAGTTTGCTTTTGCTAGAGTAAACAGAGCACGTCTTGTTGGAACCAAGGTCATTCTCACCAGACCCAGAAGGCGGAGGGAAGATCTGTCAAGAAGCCTGCCAATTAGTCTCATTGGATAATGTGATCAATAGCATAGCAGAGGGGAGGGAACTGTTACCTTTAAACACATTGAATCCCCAGAGGGAATTTTAGAGTTTTGGTTTCCCTTTTGACCATGCCGACACGATGTATCCAATAAACATGTTCTTTGAGGAAATCTCAAACCTTGGAGTTCTGATTTATTTGGTCCCATCAGTCAGAACCTTGACACTAAACCAACTCTCATAAAGAATTTTCTCCTTCAGGGTCCTGGGCCCCGGATGCCTACTCACCGCCTGTGGAAGGACAGTAAAGACTCAGGGAAGATTCCAGGATGGAGAAGAAAGAGGAATCGCCAATCTTGGCACAATCCCTACAACTAGAACATATAAACAGTTGCCCAAGCTGAGAGTGGAGTTCCATCGGCTGGGGTGCAGCTGAAAACCTGTGCGATCCAATTTGACAAGCTGGTGGTGCAGGAGGGAGATGAGGTGGGAACCAACCCAGCCATTGAAAATCACAGCTGAATGATTACCCAGTGTCCAGCTCATTCTTAAGGAATACCGGGATCTAGTGGAAGCATTCAGTGTGAAAGAATGTGATGTGCTTCCCTCTCATCAAGCCACTGACTGTGCAATAGAAATACTGTCAGGTGCAAAACTCCCAAAGCTAAAGATGTACTCCATGATCCCCGGGGAGATGAATGAGCTAAGAGAATACATTGACAAAAACCTGGCTAGGGGTTTATCCAGCCAGCAAAATCAGGTGTGGCTGCCCCTGTATTATTCAAAGGAAAAAAAAAGATGGAACTTTAAGTTTGTGTGTGGATTTTAAAGGCTTAAACGCTGTCAGCGTGGAGAATATATACCCTCTTCCCTGATGAGCGACATGTTAGCCCACTTAGTTAGCCCACCTAGCCTGCCGGTAAGTGGGTGCAGGGCATGTGTGGCAGCTTCACCTCCTCCCCCACTTGCCTCACCTCATTGTGGTGGCCGTGGCACAATGTGCCATGCGGCCTCCTGCCCCATTGCGGCAAAGAGGTGGGATGGAATGGGTAGGGTCATAACTAGGGCTTATTTTTGGGTAGGGCTTATATTACCCCCCAAAAAATCAGGGTAGGTCTTAGTTAGGAGAGGGGCTTATTTTTGGGGAAACATGGTATCAACAAATGAACTGGGCAGATCTCCTGCCTTTTGCTGAAGTAGCATACAACAATGCCATGCATAGCAGCACTGGACTTACTCCTTTTAAAGTGGCTACTCGCAGGGAATTTGTTCCTATGCCTGAGTATCCTCAAGAACCCCCTTCCTCACAAACGCTGAGTGGGTGACATCACTGCAGAGCACTTGGGCAAATGTCAAACGAGCTTTAAACCAAGCTGCTAAGGTCTATAAGGAGCAAGCCGATAAGCAGAGATCCCCTCAAAAACCATTTCATGTAGGAGAAAAAGTTCATCTCTCAACTAATTACCTAACGTTGTAACTACCCTGTAAAATGCTAGGACCTAGATTTTATTGGTCCTTTCCCCATAATAAAAATCATAAATCCTGACACAGTTGAGCTTAAACTTCCTCGGCTGTTAGGAAAAGTACATCCGGTATTCCATTGCAGTTTGTTAAAACCAGTTACAGAATCAACATTGAGAACAATACCTCGAAAAGCACCAGGTCCCATTCTAGTGGAGGGTGACACCCATCCCTTTTGACAGTGCCAACACCACGTATCCAATAAACATGTTCTTTGAGGAAATCTCAAGCCTTGGAGATCTGATTTATTTGGTCCCATCAGTCGGAACCTTGACACTTTGCTTCCACCCACTGTTTGCAAAATCAAACTCTCCATTACAATTAGCTACTGTCTACTATGGCTGGAATTCCCTTGTCCCCCCAGTCACTGAATTGTGCTGCCCATGCCATTATTTATATGTCCATCCATCAATGGAACAGAGAAAAGCTGGACTTTAAAAAATGAACAAATAACAAAACAAGTTTGCTCATGGAACATTGACGACTGGTCCCCTTCTCATACTGTAATCATGTCAAATTGATAAGGGTTCTGCCACTTTCCCCTATTAAGTCAAGAATTAGGAAAAATGTTAACGTTAAACTGATGTTTCTTTTTCATTCTCTTTTTTTCAGCTAGAATGAGCAAACAATAAAGGAATTCATCAGTCAGAAGCTGTGGTAAACATGGCTTGAGTGGTTGAACAGTCAAAGCTGAGAAAGTGTTTGCAATCCAGAAAGAGGCTTCTTAAACCAGCTTCATTGCCAGCTGTTTACATATGGGAGATGAACTTATAGCAGCAATGTAGAATACTGTAGACTATGGAATTTTGACTGGAGGGCATGAAAATTAAATGAAATATAGCTCAAAAACTGTATAACGAAGAAGAATTTTCATCAACAATTCACTTGGTTTTCACCACACTAAAGCAAGTTATTGGACTGGATGTGAAAAGATCCAATTGTGGCTCCCTTACTCTTCAATCTTGAAGGTTGGGAGGAACAGCTTATTATGCAAACCACAAAAATAAAATTCAAGTCAAATGCTAAAGAGTTAGAGAAACTAGTGAAAAGTAAGAACATATTCTTAAGAACAAGAATAAAACCAATAGAGAAAAATATTAAATTCTTCGCTTAACAAAAATCAAGTGCAGAGATGGGGAGACTTGGCTTGCTAGCAGTACTTGTAAAAGATCTGGGAATAATAAGGTAAAGGTAAAGGTTCCCCCACACATGCGTGCTAGTCGTTTCCGACTCTAGGGGCCGGTGCTCATCTCCGTTTCAAAGCCGAAAAGCCAGCGCTTGTCCGAGGACGTCTCCGTGGTCATGTGGCCGGCATGACTAGATGCCAGAGGCTCATGGAATGCTGTTACCTTCCCACCGTAGTGGTCCCTATTTTTCTACTTGCTTTTCTATGTGCTTTTGAACTGCTAGGTTGGCAGAAGCTGGGACGAGTAACAGGCACTCACTCTGTTACGCGGCACTCGGGATTCAACCCGCCAAACTGCCGACCTTCTGATCGACAAGCTCAGCATCCTAACCGACTGAGCCACCGTGTCCCTTTTCTGGGAATAATAGGTTATTGCAAACTGATATGAAATGACAGCATGATGTAGCTGTTAAAAGAGCAAAAAAGGCAAACAAGAATTTATGTAGCATCATCCTGAGCATGAACTAAAGCATGTTCTAAGAAAGTCAACAAGGATGTTCAGATCAGGAATGTTTTTCTATGAATAGAGATTCTAAGAACTGGGCACATTTACTAGAATAGTGCAGTGCTTGGTATTCAGTTTGGAATAAGCACTTCAGAGCATGGAGAGCATGAGTGCAGCACTTGTCTGTGACTTAAAGATGTGTCTTGCAGAGAGATGACGCATTTACATTTCTGTATGCTCCAAATATCAATCCAGAGCACTTTAGGGACTTAATGTTTACTTCTGAAAAGAGAAAACTGAGTGTGGATGTCATCACATTCCAACTTGAAGGAATGTTACACTGATATTCAAGGTCTTTTTGAACAGAATAATGAACTTACGTTGCAGAAAGTCAGATTCTAATGGAATATCTGAAAAACCCTCCTAACATTAAGAGGAATTTGAGACTAAAGGTGAACTAAAGTATCCCCTGTCCAGTTATGTCTGACTCTAGGGGGCAGTGCTCATCTCTGTTTCTTAGCTGAGGGAGCCAGCATTGTCTGAAGACACCTCTGTGGTCATGTGGCCAGCATGACTATACACCGAGGTGCATGAAACACAGTCACTTTCCCACCAAACTGGTACCTATTTATCTACTTGCATTTGCCGGCTTTCGAACTGCTAGATAGGCAGGAACTGAAGCAAGTAATGGGAGCTCACCCCATCACACAGCCTCTGGTCTCGAACCCAGGCTGTCAGCTTTTCAGCTGACGAGCTCAGCATCTTTAAGTGCTGAGCCATCCCACCCCAGTTTGAGAGTAGAACCACCTACTTAGAGAAATGGTGAGCTCCATTTTCTTTGTATTCAAAGAAAAGCCAGACAGCTATCTGTTGAAGAATGTTTAATATGGATTCCTGCTCTGTATAGGGATGGATACAGTGAGCTGAATAGTCCTTCTTCTAAAATTTCATAATTTTATAATTCTCTGTGCTAAAATATTCATTTACTGTGGCTCATAAATCAGATTAATTTTGCAGTCTATTCATATCTTTGTTCGTGATATCTTTGTCCCCATTCAGCTCCATATTTTATCAAATCACCAAGGAGAGGATTTTCATTCACTCACAGTGGCAATGTATTAAGTAAACTATACAAGCAATGTTTGCACATTGAAGGTAGCATCACCTACTCTGACAGCCTCTTTAAGGAACTAATGGTTCATAATTTGTTCTATGTGGTCCACAATCTTTGCGGCACACTGGTAGCATTTCAGACTCAACTGCAGTCAATTTTACTTTTTTATTTACTGGTCTTTTAAGTTAGTCCTTGAGGCAGGGATGGCTGGGGAATTCTGGGAGTTGAAGTCCACATATCTGAAAGTTGCTAAGGTTGAGAAACACTGCCTTGAGGTGAGATTTGGGATGTCAGACATGCTTTGCACGTTCACCTAGTAATAAGCAATTAGATTCCTTTCTTTGACAAAGAACCATTCTTGATTGAAATTCAAAACGGCAATTTTATCACCCTGACATATGAAACTAACATTCCTGGATGCTTGGGAGGTGGAGATCTTGTAGATTTTTGCATTTAAATACAAGGCCTTAGCTTTATCTCCCATACCAATTTTGTGCCAACATTTCTCAATGAAGTATAGATTTATAACCCCAATATCTTGTCTATTCTATCATTCAACTCTCTTATTTACTGGCGGGGCTAAGCTAGGACCTTAGAGCCTCATTAATAGTAGGTCATGGGAATACAAAACATTTCCAATGAGATCTCCTGATATACAGTAAACTCATTGTGAAAAGAGGTAAGCTGCAGCACTGACTACTTGATTGGGAAGTGAGTGATGTTCTTCTGTCTTTGCTATAGTTTGCTCCACATCCATTATTCAGTGGTATCCCGCTGCAATTGGATTTTGAATAGAAAACAATGATTTTTGATACTGAGCAGATGCTAAGTCATCATCATAGCTTCCATATTCTTGTGCTTATCCTAAACTTATATAAATTATAGTATTGAACAGAGTTGGTGCACCCCAAGTTCCTTCAAGCAAAAAAATGCCATCTATATTGCAACCTAGAAAACATGAGTTCTCTGCTGCAGAGTCTGCCCTCCAGAACGTCTTCCCTGAATAACAGAATCACAGAGTTATTGGAAAGGACCTTCTAGACCAAACTCATGAGACCCTACTAATTTCTTTCTTTTGGACGTACATAATCTTTGTTCTCATTGTTGTTTTCTTGCTTGTCAGAATCTTGTGGAACCTCTAAATTAGATAGATAGATAGATAGATAGATAGATAGATAGATAGATAGATAGATAGATAGATAGATAGATAGATAACCGTGTTTTCCCAAAAATAAGACCTAGTCTTTTTTTTGCCTCCAAAAGAGGCACCAGGTCTTATTTACAGGGAGGGAGTATCTTTTCCACTCACCTCTGGCACCAACAGTCCTGCCCAGCTGGCCCACTTCTTCTGCAACCGAAGAAGCA
Organism: Vipera berus; assembly: GCF_964194415.1. Classification (NCBI taxonomy): domain Eukaryota; kingdom Metazoa; phylum Chordata; class Lepidosauria; order Squamata; family Viperidae; genus Vipera; species Vipera berus. The sequence goes on along the minus strand of NC_138204.1, from coordinate 125,232,168 downwards.
GCTTCATTCTGCAGCTCAGAATGGAGCTGCGGCCTGCATTTCACAGTCAAAGGCCTTTCTGGAAGGCCTCTGCAGCCAAGTGCCAAGCTTCTTGGCTGCAGTGGCCTTCCAGAAATGCCTCTGACTATGAAATGCAGGCCGCAGAAGAAGTGGGGTGGCAAAAAGAGGCCTGGCTGCAAGGTGGGGAAACTCCACACCCCTACCCTTGCCCTAGGTTGATTTTTATGTGTGTGCCTCACCCCAAAACTAGAGCTTATTTTTGGGGTAGGGCTTATATTAGGCCCACCCCCCAAAAAGCTAGGGCTTATTTTTGGGGTAGTTCTTACTTTTGGGAAAACACGTTAGATAGATAATAAATAAACAGTTAATGTTGCAATTGATAGCATTGTAATATACTAGAGCCTGACTAATTAATATATAGAGGGACGCGGTGGCTCAGTGGGTTAGGACGCTGAGCTTGTCGATCAGAAGGTCGGCAGTTTGGCGGGTCGAATCCCGAGTGCCGCGTAACAGACTGAGCACCTGTTACTCGTCCCAGCTTCTGCCAACGTAGCAGTTCGAAAGCACATAAACATGCAAGTAGAAAAATAGGGACCACTACGGTGGGAAGGTAACAGCATTCCATGCGCCTTTGGCGTCTAGTCATGCCGGCCACATGACCACAGAGACATCCTCAGACTGGCTCTTCGGCTATGAAACGGAGATGAGCACCAGCCCCTAGAGTCGGAAACAACTAGCACACATGTGCGGGGGAACCTTTACCTTTATCTTTACTAATTAATATAATTCCCCTTCATGGTGAAGGGGCTTATGTAATTCAATGAAGCTATGAGCTATGCCGTGCAGGGCCACCCAAGACGGACAGGTCATATCAGAGAGTTCTGACAAAATGTGATCCACTGGAGAAGGAAATGGCAACCCACTCCAGTATCTTTGCCATGAAAACCCTATGGACAATACCAAAAGGCAAAACGATATGATGCTACTGGGGAAGAGCAGAAGGCTAGTATGAGTAGCGCCAGAAAGAATGAAGTGACTGGGCCAAAGCCAAAAGGACGCTCAACTATGGATGTATCTGGTGGTGAAAGGAAAGTCCGATGCTGTAAAGATTTTTTCTCCATAGGAACCTGGAATGTAAGATCCATGAATCAAGGAAAGCTGGACGTGGTCAAAAAAGAGATGACAAGACTGAACATTGACATCTTAGGAATCAGCGAACTAAAATGGACAGGAATGGGTGAATTTAATTCAGATGACCATCAGGTATACTACTGCGGGCAAGAATCCCTCAGAAGAAATGGAGTAGCCTTCATAGTCAATAAAAGAGTAGGAAAAGCAATACTGGGATACAATCCCCAAAATGACAGAATGATCTCAGTTCAAATCCAAGGCAAACCATTCAATATCACAGTAGTCCAAGTCTATGCCCCAACCACCGGTGCTGAAGAGGATGAAATTGACTGGTTTTATGAAGCCCTACAGCACCTTATAGAACTAACACCAAAAAATGATGTCCTTATCATCATGGGGGATTGGAATGCTAAAGTAGGAAGGCAAAAGATAACCGGAATAACAGGCAAATTTGGCCTTGGAGTACAAAATGAAGAAGGGCACAGGCTGATAGAATGTTGTCAAGAGAATATGATGGTAATAGCAAACACTCTTTCCCAACAACCCAAGAGACAGCTCTACACATGGACATCACCAGATGGTCAACACAGAAGTCAGATTGACTATGTGCTCTGCAGCCAAAGATGGAGAAGCTCTATACAGTCAGTAAAAACAAGACCAGGAGTTGAGTGTGGCTCCAGCAGTATGTGGATCGAGAACTACCAGAAGTACAGGCAGGATTTCGAAGAGGCAGAGGAACTAGAGATCAAATTGCCAACATACGCTGGATCATGGAGAAAGCTAGAGAGTTCCAGAAAAACATCTACTTCTGCTTCATTGACTATGCTAAAGCCTTTGATTGTGTGGATCATAACAAACTCTGGCAAGTCCTTAAAGAGATGGGCATACCAGACCATCTTATTTGTCTCTTGAGAAATCTATATGCGGGCCAAGAAGCAACAGTGAGAACTGGACACGGAACCACTGATTAGTTCAAAATTGGGAAAGGAGTCCGGCAAGGCTTTATATTGTCACCCTGCCTATTTAACTTATATGCAGAGCACATCATGAGAAAGGCAGGGTTAGATGAATCATAAGTGGGAATTAAGATTGCTGGGAGAAATATCAACAACCTAAGATATGCACATGATACCACTCTAATGGGAGAAAGTGAAGAAGAACTAAAGAGCCTCTTGTTGCGGGTGAAGAAGGAGAGTGCAAAACGTGGGTTGAAACTTAACATTAAGAAAACCAAGATCATGGCATCCGGCCCTCTCAATTCCTGGCAAATAGATGGGGAAGAAATGGAGGTAGTGACAGATTTTATTTTCCTGGGCTCCAAGATCACTGCAGATGGGCATTGCAGCCAAGAAATTAAAAGACGCTTGCTCCTGGGGAGGAAAGCCATGGCAAATCTAGACAGCACACTAAAAAGCAGAGACATCACCCTGTCAACAAAAGTGCATATAGTCAAAGCTATGGTCTTCCAAGTTGCAATGTATGGCAGTGAAAGTTGGACCATTAAAAAGGCTGAGCGCCAAAGAATTGAAGCCTTTCAACTATGGTGCTGGAGAAGACTTCTGTGAGTCCCTTGGACTGCAAGGTGATCAAACCAGTCAGTGCTAGAGGAGATCGACCCTGAGTGCTCTTTAGAAGGCCAGATCCTGAAGTTGTAACTCAAATACTTTGGCCATCTAATGAGAAGGAAGGACTCACTGGAGAAGATCCTAATGCTGGGAAAGATTGAGGGCAATAGAAGAAGGGGACGACAGAGAATGAGGTGGCTGGATGGAGTCACTGAAGCAGGTTAGGCGTGAGCTTAAAGGGACTCCAGAAGATGGTAGAGGACAGGAAGGCCTGGAGGAACGTTGTCCATGGGGTCGCGATGGGTCGGACACGACTTCGCAGCTAACAACAACAATTAATATAATTAGTTAAGTTCACCTCAGTATAAATAAAAATTACATTGGGGAATGCTTTCTATATATTACCATCCACTATGAATGATCAGTAGAAAGCTACTCTCAGACCTAATTAAGTTTTGTGCATATAGTGAAGAGCTTTTTCTAAAACTACAAGATCTAACATTCATCTCAATACAGATCTGAAACAGTTATGTCCAGCAGATACATCCCATGCATCTATGGATAATGATCCTTGGCTTTTAAGTTACCACAGTGCAATTTTATATACTTTCTTCTAACACTACTGGTGTTAGCCAATGTGCTGCCACAGTGACAGATTTGTAACAAGAATCTTCAGCGATTGTCTTCTAATGGACTGCTTTCCCCAAGTGTGATGTTCACTCTGAATTTAATTAACTATAATTTATGATAGCATTTCTGGGAACTTTCAGCATCCATGCCTGCAAGGTAAGATTTTCACCTGCTTCATAAAACTGCAAGCAAAAAAAAAAAAGTGGACTAAAGATTTTTTTTTCTCAAGCAATTGTTCATTTTTTTAATATTTGTAGTTGAACTAAGGTATCAGAAAACTTCTATTATTTTGCTGTTCTGATTCTTTGTTTGCTGCTCATTCATCTTATAATCTGTAAACTTAGGTGCCTTTGTTTCTTATTTCAACCCCTCAGCCAACAAAGTATTTCCCAGTACAATTATTTCCTTTCTCTATATGTGACCTGCAAGCCTCATGCTTTCTCATGTGCATGAAATCTCTCCCATGTTTCTTTTCAAATGTCAACCAAAACCTACAGAACCTTTAGACTAGCAACTTCATTTTTTTTCTTACACCTCTACTTTCTGCAGCTACTATAAGTGATCAAGATGGAATGTCATTCTTCTCAAATAGATTTTGTACAATTGCATGCAATGCAGATGTGGCATTTTCTTCCTCAACTGTGCATACTGTTGCTTTATACCTCTTCGCTGATATTGTGCAAATAACATCTTACTTTTGATCCATGTGAAACACATTACAGGCTCTAGCAGGTAAGAAAGTACAGGTGAACTGTTACCTTACATAATATTTTAAATGTACAACTTTACCATTTTTCCCCATCTTCCTGATTGCTTAATGTCATATAATATCTGAACAATTTTTCTAGTAGTTAAAAACGGGTTGAAAACACCTCCAGATTTTAGATGACTTCCTAGTCTGTAAAACTGTATCTGCTATGTAAATATCATGGGTAACTTTGTGATACATGACCTCAAATACAGAAAAAAAAACCTGTTAATATTTAATTTTTATTTATTTTAATTCCATTTATATCCCGCCCTTCTCCGAAGACTCAGGGCGGCTTACAAGCTTAGCAGTAGCCTTCATTCTATGTATATGCCTGCTTATTAGGGCTTTCACACACACCCCAAGCGGCATTATTACAAAGTCAGCTTATTGCCCCCAACAATCTGGGTCCTCATTTTACCTACCTCGGAAGGATGGAAGGCTGAGTCGACCTTGAGCCTGGTGGGATGCGAACCTGCACTAATTGCAGGCAGCTGGTGTTACTTAAGGAGGCATCAGCCCACTGCTCCACCAAGGCTCTTGTTATTCTTTATGACAAAGCAATATTCTTTATGACAAAGCAAGAAGTGTTGGGAGTTGCTAAAATGAAGTGAATCAACTGGAAATTGACATTTCTCTGCTAAATGTGACACAAAAGGGAATAAAAGTGGTAGAAGCATAAACAGTGTTGTGATACCAGTGTAAAAAAAAAGTAAATGTACAACCTATTTCCTAGGTTATTCAAATCCCCAAATTTCAAAGCTGCATTGGCTTCCAGTTGTCTTCCGAGTGAGATTCAAGGTGCTGGTGATGACCTATAAAGCCCTTAATGGCATGGGTCCGAGTTATTTACGGGAGCACCTCTTGCTGGCGTTAACTTCCCATCGCCCTGTGCGCTCCCACAGAGAGGGCCTCCTCAGGGTGCCGTCGGTCAGGGAATGTTGACTGGCAGCTCCCAGGGGGAAAGCATTTTCTGTGGGCGCGCCTGCCCTCTGGAATCAGCTTCCAGTTGAGCTCTGGATGGCTCCCGACCTTCGCTCGTTTCGCCGCAACCTGAAGATTTGGTTGTTTGAACAGGCCGGCCTGGACTGAGGGATTGGATTTTAGAGTTTAAATTTTACAAATTTTAAATTTTAGAATGTATTTATTATTTAGGGCTATTGATTTAATCTTATTTTAATTTTTATACCTTGTGTGTTGTTAGCGTATTAATTGCCCTGTACACCGCCCTGAGTCCTTGGAGAGGGGCGGTATATAAATCTAATTAAATAAATAAATAAATAAATAAATAAATAAGGCTCTTACAGCCACCGTGTCTTTCGTTTTCAGTCTTTATAAGTTAGTTCATGTTATAATTAACCCACATTTGCAATATGTAGAAACTAACCCCTATGCATACCTCCCAGATGTCTGGTCATCCAAAACATGAAGGTCTTCTCAGCTCCTCCCCTAAAGCCACCAGGAACCTATAAAGGGCAGCAGTTGAACAGGAAAATGTTAGAGGCAGATGATCATCTTAGTGACAATGGAGAAGACATCAGTTCATACTGTTAAAGGCAATGGTAGACCACTCCTATATTTTTATCAAGAAAACCACATGGATTGAAAATATAAATCATGGACAAAATGTACATATGTGGTGGCTAGGAATCAACGCTGACTTCATGGGAAATAATCAGTCAATCAATTGGGATTCTAAAATGGCACAAATATTTCACAGATGTATATCTACTCTCACAATAGTTTGGACGGGAAATAGGTGATACAGTATATTAAAATTAACTGCTGCAAATATTAACAAACTACAACCCTACGGTAATTTCCCTTTTCTTAATAATTGGCTGAACCAAGTTGGACTGGATGAACCACTGTCATATTTACATGCTGAAGAAGAAAATTAGCATAAAATTAATAATTGCTATTATTTTGGAAGCTGAGGAGCTAACTCCAAAATGCAGAGCATTATTTTTATTGAGGCAAGCATGTTGAAACAAAGCTTGGGAACTATACTTTAAAAAATATAACACAGGACCAACAAATTCTATTTGGTAGATTGAGAGTTTTATTTAAGTTATCAAACATGCTTGGGCATCTCAAATTTTGGAGAGGAAAGCATTCCAGAAGCCATGCTCTGCAAATTTTCCCAACCTTATTTTTTTTCCCCAACCTTATGCGAAGGGGGAAGTGACTCTCTCCATCTGTCTCTTTGTCAGCAGAGTAACTGTTGAGACTTGAAAAGACAGACTCTCTGCTTCTGGTAAAGAAGAGAGCAACTTTTTTTTCTTCATTTTTATTAGTCTATCAAAATACAAAATACAGAGATAAATTTTAAAAAGTAATAGAAAACTGACTGTGGGAGGAGAAAAAAAGAGAAAATATAGTGTAAAGAGGGAAAAGGAAAGAAAAAGGCACCGACTTTCAACTCTCTTTAGCACAGTAGAGGATAACAACATTACAACCTCAACATTTTACTTTTACATATCAGTATATATTAGCCATTTCTATAGCAACAAACTTATCTAATCAGCAAAAGCAAACTCAAGAGAAGAAGAGGGCAACTGAGAATCAAGTTACAAAAAAAGGCCAGATACAGCAGGGGGCTGCAGTGAAACAAAAATCCCCAAAGGGTTTGGGCAATGGCTTGGAATGTTGGTGACTGTTCCATTCTAAGCTCCACTCCCTTCTGGTCATGTGACCTAGAGAAGATCACAATGTGTCCTTTGCTTCCCAGTGCACACATAAGCACAAGCACCTCATGAGGCAATATAAGGAAAAAGCGGAAACATAAACACATACATTGATTGATTTATTCGAATTTATCCATTGGAGTCTGGATAAAGTACAAGTACTTATTCAACAAACACGTTGTCTGAGTTTATCATTCACTAATACGAATTCAATTCCTAATCCCTTATTCTTTTCTCCAGCCATTGACAGAATAAGTCCCAAGTTTGAAAGTATTCTGTTTCTTCTTTTTCCTTCAACCTCAGATTAAGTCTGTCCATTTCCACACAATCTAGTATTTTTTTTTAATTATTATTTCTTCCTCTGGTGGTATTTCTTCATTTTTCCAATATTATGCGAATGTGATTCTTGCTGCTGTTATCACATGTAAAATCAAATATATACTTTGTTTGTCAAGCTTTTCTGGCATTATACTACTAAGAAAAAATTCAGGTTTAAAATCTACATGTTTTCCCAACACCTTTTCTAGCCAAGTATGTATTTTTCTCCAAATCTCTTTGCTTTAACACATGTCCACCATACATGGTAATAGGTACCTGACTTGTGATTACATTTCCAACATCTATCTGATATATTTTAAAACATTTTTGATAGTCTTGCTGGTGGCAAGTGCCATCTATAAAACATTTTATATAGGATTTCTTTGTAAGAGGTTGACATTGTCAATTTATAATTTCTTTCCCACAAGTTTTGCCATTTCTCTAAGTCTATATTATATCCAAAATTCTTTGCCCATGTTATCATTGTTTCTTTTACTTGTTCATTTTCCATTTTCAAATTCAATAAAAAGTTATACATTTTCTTAATTAGTTTCTCATCACAGGTTAATAATATCTAATCAAACAAGGTCTGCTCTTTATAAAATTCGTACAATTTAATGTTCAGCATATCTCACTTGCATTTGTAAACATGCCCACCATGATAGATCAATACCCTGATTTTCTATCTCTTGTTTAGATTTTAAATTCTCTTCAGAGTTTAGAATATCTTTATATGTCTATATTTTCTCAAGAGTGACTAAATTTGGATGTACAAATGCTTCCATTATTGAAAGCCATCCTGGAATTTTCAAGTATATTTTACATTTTATTTTTCCCCATGTTAATAATAATGCATTTTTAATATAGTGGTTTTGAAAATATTTATGAATTTTATTTTTCCCATACCATAGGAAACCGTGCCAACCGAGTTGTAAGTCATGTTCCTCCAAATACAACAACCTTTTATTTCTAAGAGTTATTCATTCTTTTATCCATGTTAGTACTGATGCTTGATAATATAAAACTTACTCTGGCAAGCCAAAACCTCCATTTTCCTTAGCTTCTTGTAACATTTTCAGTTTAATTCTAGCTTTCTTTCCTTGCCAAATAAAATTTAAAATTAGAAAATTTAAGTCTTCAAAGAATTTTTTTCTCCAGTTTTATAGGTATCATTTGAAATAAGAACAATATTTTTGGTAATATATTCATTTTCACTGTAGCAATTCTTCCTAAGATCGACAATTGCAAGTTTTTCAATTTTTTTCAAGCCAAGTTTTATTTAATTCATTTGAACAAAATGTACAACAAATAGAAAGAACCCTTGACTTGGCACAATACAACATATGCCTTTTAAAGAAAGCATTTCTATTACTAGCTAGATATTTTATCTACTTTTACAGACACAGAGTCTACCTGAAGTGTATAATTCTTTATTTCAATTCCTGGATTTGCAGTGTCTTCTGAGTTTCACATGTTACTCAGATACAACTGGGGAGATAGAAAACTGATGTCCCGTCACAATCCTTAATCTATTCTCAAATTCTCAATTTTGTTTTAAACGGTAACGGAAGGGGCACTAGTCCAATTCTATATATGACAAAGGGCTATTCCAGGGCAATGGGATTATGGATCTATCTGGAAATTGGCAAACAGGCTACCTTCACAATACATCTCCTGTTGTCTTTGTTGGTAAAGGAGGTTTGAGAGAATGCCAGAATTTTCTGGATGCTGGCCCTATCTTGTTTAGCCAACCAAATGGAGCAAAAACTATCCAGAAATCCAACACTTTAGAACACCCCATATTTCTTCCAATGTATATTGTTCAATCTCCCTTCTTCTCCTTTTTTTTCATAGACCAAACTTAGTGATTTTTTAAAAAATCATTAATTTGTTTTTTTTTAAAAACACCAATGAAAACAGCTACTAGGGAAGGTGCAGTTTAACCATAGTCTTTCCTGATGCAGATTGGATGAAAATCACTCATCAAAAGCTACTTGAAGTATTTTTGGAAAAAATCCCCATTACCCTCAATGGGAGTTTTTAAAATTCTAGTTCAAAGAGTAGCTTTGGATGAATAATTATAATCAGAATTTCAATAGGGAGAGAAATGCTATATCCTGCTTGCCTGCTTTCAGCAATCTTGATTGTTCTTATGCACGACAACAGATGCCATTTGCCTATTAAACCTCCTAAAGCACTTTGTGAGAGAATGCTGGTAGTCCTCAACTTACAACAGTTTGCTTAGTGACCTTTCAAAGTTACAACACTGAAAAATTTGACTTATGACCATTTTTCATATTTATGATTTTTGCAGCATCCCCAAGGTCACGTGATCAAAATTTGGATGCTTGGCAACTGGTTCATATTTATGACAGTTGCGGGTCATGTGATCCACTTTAGTGACCTTTTCACAAGCAAAATCAATGGAGAAGCCAGATTTGCTTAATAACCAGGTTACTAACTTGACAGCTGCAGCAAGAAAGATCATAAAATGGGGCAAAACTCACTTAACAAATCTCACTTAACAACAAAAAATTGGGGCTTAATTGTGGTTGTAAGTTGAGAACTCCCTGGACTACAAATTTATAAAATATAAATTAATTTAGCGCCATTTCTAGTTTGATCCATGGTATACATCTCCTAGGAGGAAGGATGGTATCCTAATCTGATTGTTTTCTTCCTGGCAAACTACCCTTCTTCCAAGCTGCTTGGAGAAAGTCAAAGCAGAGTCTTAAACTATAAATATTGCTGAAAAATTACTGTGTGTAATTTCAGGCTTAGTCTGCACCCCATAGATTCCCAGTCAATCCTCACATCCACTTAGTACAACTAGCAAAAAAAGCTTGGTATTTATTAAACATCAGCAAATATTAAAAGCACTGAACTAGAAAAATGGGACAACAGGTACACAAAAAACAGAGAAAGAAAAACAAATGAAAATTAGAAGTTGTCCTTGCTTGGTAATCACAACTGGGACATCAATTCAGTACATCAATCTAGTAATTGGCTGTTCGTAGCCACCAAACTCAGCTAAATGGTTATTTAAACAAACACCTTGCCTCAGCAATAGTGAAAAACTATCTTCGTTATTTCAGTTGAAATAAACACCTAGCAAGAATTCCTCCTTGCATGATGAGTGCAATACTATGTAAGAATTCTACCCTGACGTCCCATATTAATGAGGGGGGGGGGAGATTTATGCACAAGACCAACTTCCTTCTCCTCTAACAGCATCACAGCAACACATTTTCCCATTGCTGGCGCACTTTTTCTTTCTGGCAAGTGCTGGAGGCAATCTTCTCACCACTACAGTTTCTGTCATCACCAGCCAGCAGGTCTATAGATGTGCTACTTGAGAGCGATGGAGGTTATTGAAGCCATGGGGATGCTGCTTTATTTAATGGCCAAATCACCATTATACTAAAGGAGCACCAAATACTGATCTAGGCTGAAGACAATACAGCATTTGTCAGAAAGAGGGTGAGTTTATATTGTGAGTTCAATTTTGTCAGAATAAAGCTTCTCTTCTCTCTTTACCAAATCCTTTAATTTAGAGGTGGAAGTTCTAATTTGCTTGCACAACCCAAACCGTACCACATTGCATTTTTCTGTGCAATTAGTTAAGCTCATCTTTTCAGAGGCAGAAATAAGTTTCTTCTTATCCCCTAGACAAAAGCATGTAAGAGTGTTTATACAGAAGGAGGAAAAAGCAATTTCATGCTACAGAAGAAGAATGCAGGATGAAATTATTTTATTCATTGTCTTAAATAGCTGAAATCCTACTTTCATTTTCCAAAAGGTAGTGCAGGATTTGTCCATTGGAGAGATGAAAAAGCCAGATTCCTCTATTATTCCTGTATTATTTTTAAATTTTCAAACCAATATCCTTCAGTGTTTCTTTAAGTAACATTTACGTAATCAATAAAATTGTGTGCCTAAGGTCAGTTGAAGAAAACACAGCAAAAAACCCCAAAACAATCCTACCAAGAGGAAGGAGGCTATTAAACAGAAGACAGACCTATTATATTAGCCAATCCTAGGTGACTTTTGAACCCTTTTGGTTCCCAGAGAGAATTTGGGATTTTCCATGAGAACTTTGGTGGACAGTTCAGCCAAAATTGTAGTTGCAGCCTGAAATGGATTGGTGCTTGAGGCCTTCAATGTACTGAATCATTGCTGTGGCCTCTCCCTATGTGCAGATCTCAGAGTGCCCACACTGTTATGTACTGAGCTTGTGGTACCACACCACGTGAGCCAACGGCTCCCTTGAAACCTAGACAGGCCGTCTGCAGCCTTGCAAGTGTTCTACCTTGGCGGGAAGCATGGTTCCATTCTATTGGCTGCTGCTAGAGGGTGGGACTGTATATATATCTAGTGGCTGGACATGGCCCGGGTTAAGCTCTGTCATAACCAATAAAGGATGTGTTGCATTATGAGCAACTATCTGTATTCATTCCTGCTCACCCGAGCCCACGACATAACACACACTTTTGGAGAAACTTCAGGAGATTAAAGCACTAGAAGAGATACCTAGAGCAGGACTGGAGAAAGACAGAGAGTAAATCTGAGTGAATACAAGTAAGAGTCCATATATAGGAGCACATCATGGCGATAAAGGCAGTGAAGCATTGTTAATGCTTTTCCCTTATTGCATCTGCCAGTAGCCATTTAACAACCCTGCTTAAGAAGATTCGATCTTTGCTGGGGGAGGAGTGAGTCTGTGAATATTATTATTATATAGTTTTTTATATCCCACCTTTATTATTTTTATAAATAAGGCAATGAACATACCTTCCTCCTCCTATTTTTCCCACAACAACAACCCCATGAGGTGAGAGAGAGTGACTGCTTCAAAGTACACCCAGTCAGCTTTCATGCGTAAGGCAATACTATAATTCACAGTTTTTGGGTTTCTAATCTGGTGCCTTAACCACTAGACAAAATTGGCTCTAGCTATTCTAGCCATCTGGCAGATAAAATTGTTCAGATCCTCTCTGAGCTAGATCCTGTCAGCTCTTCCAGGTAAACCAGACAGGAAACATGACCAGATGAAGTAATTTTGTTTATTTTATTCTATTGTAAGGTTAATTAACAGAATGTTGCAAATCTTCCACTGCCACTTCCACTGCCAATCACTGCTTGATCCATTATGGCAGGTCCTTCCTAAGATTCTTTTTCTGACCACTAAACCACTGGGGGCTCCTGCCTCTCTTGTCTGATTGTTTTCCAAGCAACATCTTTTCCCCTTGTTGCTTAAGGTCATCCACACATTCCATTACAGAGCTTCTGTCTAAGTCCAACTGAAGTGCCTGAGACATGGTCTTGTGAAGTTATTTAGACTGAATGTGAGTCTGTGGTTCCTGTTGAAGTGGACTAGTTCTTTCAAACTATGAACTCAGCAACAGGTTTATTAGTTTCAAGTCCTTTGTGGGTTGCTAAAGGTGCCCAGGACATGACATGCAATTGGAACCTCACAGTGGCATTGACTTTCTCGAGTCAAGAGGTTAATTCTTCTGGCCTTAAAAAAGGTGGTGGTGTGCTTTCTCTTCAAAGGCAATGCTTGACCCAATGATTGCTGCCTGCAATTAATGCAGGTTCGCATCCCACCAGGCTCAAGGTTGACTCAGCCTTCCATCCTTCTGAGGTAGGTAAAATGAGGACCCAGATTGTTGGGGGCAATTAAACTGACTTTGTAATAATTCCACTTGGGGTGTGTGTGAAAGCCCTAATAAGCAGGCATATACATAGAATGAAGGCTACTGCTAAGCTTGTAAGCCGACCTGAGTCTTCGGAGAAGGGCGGGATATAAATGGAATTAAAATAAATTAAAAAATAAAAATAAAAAAATGATCCAGGACAATGTTCATCCAGTCTTCAATTTTCACTTTTTTAGGTAAAGTTATTGAGAAAATGGCCAGACAACAACTTCTGAGGATCTAAAGGAAATGAATTATCTGGATTCATTTAAGTCAGGTTTCAGCTGCTCCTTGATCTCTCAGAAGCTTTCAATACCACCAAGCATGACTGGCTGCAGGGATTGGGAGCAGGAATCACCACGTTAGAGTGGTCCTTTTTTCCTCTGTACTCGATTTCAGTTGCTGTTGATGGGGAGAGAGATCAAGCGCATAGCCCCTGCACTTGTGAAGTGCTTTAGAGCTCAATGCTTTCACCTTTCCTCTTTAAAATCTCCATGAAGCCACTGAGTGAGGTGATCTGCCAGTTGGGATTTGGTATCTTCATTATGCTGATGATACTCAATCCTGTGCTATCCAAATGATGTTGATAACCTGTCCCAGTGCCTAAAGGCTATGTGGATTTGGATCTCAGGCTCAATCCTTCCAAGACCAAATGATTGTGCATATTTGGGTTTTCTGGTCTAGGAGTCTTTCCACCACTAATCTGGGATGGTGTACAGTTATGGATGGGTCTTCATGGATTCACAGCCCCTGTTCAAAGAGCAGGTGGCAGCTATGACTAGAAGACCCTTTGCACACAGAGGTATCCAGTGTGTCTGCTATGACCATTACTGGATTCCAGAGGGTCACCCATGTGACTTCACAATGGACTGTTGCAATGCTCTCTACATGAGTTTGCCTTTGAAGTTGCAGCTGGTCCAGAATGGCAGCAGTGATGGGATTCAAATATGTGAACAACTGGTTCTCTGTGTGGATGCCACTTCCAGAAGTCCATTCTGGGCCTGGGCAACAAAAAATTAGCTGCTGGTTCTGCCGAACTGGTGCAAACCGGCTGAATCCCACCATTGGGGTATGTTGCAATATACTCATGTCACATTAGAGCTCCAGAGCTACACTAGCTATCAGCTAGCTTCCATGCACAATTCAAGTGCTGGTTACCAGCTATAAAACCCTTCATGGAATAAGGTCTACTTACTTGAGGGAACAGCATAACTCTAATAATTTTGCCTGCCCAGTAAGAGTGACCCACTCCAGGCCTCTTTGATTAAGCAATGTCATCTAGTAGGACCTAGAAAGTGTGCTACTCTGTCAGGTCATCTGCTCTCTGAAGCAGCATCCCCCAGAAACCTGTATGGCTGCCACCATTATAGGAAGTCACTGAAAACCTGGCAATTCTTCCAGCCTTTGGGTAAGGTGATAGTGTCAAGTTCTTATAGGAATGTTTTTTTAAAAAAATGGATCACTTTTCTGGATAACTCTAAATTATAAGATAAATCAAACAGAAGGGGTGGATTTGCTGTTTTCTCTTTCACTGTCAGAGGTCTAGGTGTGCAAAAGTGAAGGGCATTTTTCTGGGGCCTCTGAAAAGGAGGCAGAATCCTGCTCCATTCACAAATATTTCATTTCAGAGCACCTACAAAAGTGCCATGGTCAGTAGATTTATACTAACAGAGATTTTTGTTTTCCCCTGCCTGTTAAGAAGCTTTTCTACTGCATTCTAATCCTTTTCACTCAACAGTAGCTGACATTAGGATTGGACTCAAAGGTGAGGTGATGATTATTTGTTAAGCATGCATTCAATTTCCAGAGGATTTTCTGACTCAGCCATTACAAAGATGGCATACTGCAAAGTCCATTGGGACGGAGTGCAGTATCTATACAATTTCCCTCTGATGAAAAGGCCATCAGTTCAGATCCATCCATTTGCCATGTTCTTTCATGTAACAATGCTGCTCATTTTGCTGTTTCCTGGTGAAAATAAATGAATGGAATATTTAACTCTTAAAATAGGTTTACCTAAAGATACCTACTCCTCATCATGACAACATCAAGATATTGGGCATACTTTTCCCTATTTGCTGATCCACACAAATGTATAACTAAATCTTGAAAATGATTTCCCATCTCAAAGGTTAATAAATCTATCTATAGGCAGGGCTAATGAAACACAGACCCAATTAATATATATTTAAGCAGCTTCGTCTAATTTGCAATTGACATATTTTCCAGGTACATTACATCTGGGCTAGGTTTTATAATATAACCTGAAAAATTCAACAGTGGGTTTTATATATGTCAGTGGAGAAATGGCCTTTTTTGCAGCTTGTCTTTGAAACAAGAAAGAAAATCTTCATAAAAAAAGTCAGAATTTAAAAATAGGCCATAAATGACTTGGGAATACTACTGAGAAGAAAAATGAATCTTATCTTTGACTGAATACTGTACTTACAATCTGTTGTATGCTTTATCATATAAATTCTCAGATTATATTTGTGTAGAGGTGGCTGTGAAAATTACAAAAACAAAACATAAAAACATAGTGCATCTCCGTAAACGAATTGCATAAACTGAACTTTAATTATTTTTAGGAAATCAAATTGAACGTAGAGTTAATTATTCATCCTAGCATGTCTAAGCAGGAAAGAATTCAAATTAAAAGCAGAGTTAGAATATTACCTTGGGACAATGTTATCATAGAATGGCAGTTCTATTCTCTAAAATCTTGTTTTACAGTGATAAAAAAATTAACTCCTCTAAGTGCTAGAAATAGCAATAAATACATTTAATACTTGTGCATCTTCAGAGTTCAAGATCAAAGCTCAGGGCTTGTCATATTGTCCCTATGAATGTAAAAAAATATTTTGCATTTTTAAAAAGGTTTTTGAATGTTTGGCAAGGTTTATATTTGGATTACATGCAAAATCTTTGGCCTATCATTTCAAACAGAAAACAAAATAAGTAAATCCAAAGTATATTGTAGAACAGGGCTTTTCAACCTTTTCACCCATTGTACTGCTTTTAGGATATGGCAACATCTGCCTAGCAAGGTGTCAAAAACTTGATGACCAAAAAAGGAAAAAAGTGATGAAGTACAGGTAGTCCTCAACTTACAACAGTTCGTTTAGTGACTGTTCGAAGTTACAATGGCACTGAAAAAAGTGCCCCCCAAACCACAGCCGAGAAAGACACCTGCCCTGCCCACCCGGCGGCACTCTTCCTTCTGTCTGATGTTTTCATTGTTGTGAGCATTTCTGTTGAGGATTGGCAGCGGGGGTGGGGTAGGGGGTGTTTGGTTTTTATTCCCCCCGTCTGCTAGGTGGTTGCAGCAGATTTTGGTCACTTCACATGACCCTGGGACACTGTGACTGTCATAAATATGAATCAGTTGCCAAGCATCTGAATGTAAATCACAAGATCCTGGAGATGCTGCAACATTCCAGCTGATCGGTGCTTCTTCTGGGCTCAGCAGAAGCTCCGGGATCAGCACCAAGCTCCAGCTAGAGCCTGGCGCTGATCCTGGTGCTTCCACTGAGCCCTGACAGCCCTGCAGCTCCAGCCATCTCTCGCTCAGGCCTGTGCGGTGCTGCCACCGGTTCAGCTCATTCTCCTCCCCCACTGCCACTTCTCTAGGATGGTCATGTACCACCTGCCAGGCGCCAATGTACCACAGGTGGTACCCGTACCACTGGTTGAAAAGCCCTGTTGTAGAATACTGAGAGTTGTCCTATAAGTTGCCCAATGTTGTCCTTGTAAATGTTGCATTTATCCAATGGGGAGAATCCATTGCCAAGACCTACATAGATGCATTTTTTTTAAGTACAACAGATGGCTGGTACTTCCTTCTGCTAGTTCCAAGATTATTTCAGTCTATACTTTAGATATATCATATAGAAATAGAAATATATGCATGCTCAAAGCAGTTTCCCATTTATTATTGGTGAAAAAGAGGCCTGAAATGTCAAGGACAGAATGCATATGGCTGGCATTGTCACAATAAATGCTTCCTTCTAAATATTAAACATTGTTCAAACACAAGGGAACTGCAAACTTACCTGGGAAAGAGTCAGCTCCCCATCTTTCCTCTCTTTGCTCCTCCTCTGAGCCCTAGAAATCTGGAGATGTGATGCTAAGGCTGGAAGGGGTGGCAGAAGTGGAGAAAGTTGGCTGACTCTTATCATTTCCACATTTAATCATAGCCCTCTGAAAGAACTTCTTCCTACCTGCCTGAGAAGGCTCTCCAGCTAAAAGCCATCATGAATATTCCTAACTGCACTCACACAAGCTTGAACTAGATTCCAGTCTGAGAGGTCCTTGGTGCTCTCTGAGTTTGGTTGTTTTCTTGCAGATGTTTCACTACCCAAACCAGGTAACATCTAGTCAGTGATGATGTTACCTAGTTCAGGTAACGAAATGTCTGCAAGAAAACAACCAAGCTCAGAGAGCACCAAGAAACCCTCACGTCAACTTTGAGCTGCAAATATTTTCCTTTACTGAGATTCCAGTCTCTCCTGCAGCACAAGGCAAAATGATGATGGAGGAACAGTACCACTCAGCAGAAGGAAAAGGTCTTGTCTACAAAAGCCTACAAAAGCCAATAAGAAATGGGCAAATCTCATCCCTGATCACATCATTGACCACAACATCATTAAGGTTTGGCAGATCCTTTGTATAGTAAGATATATCAGAAGGGGGAAACATCTCTTTTAAGTTAAAATAGCTAAATATTAATGCCAGCTGTCTCTGTGATGGGTTATGGATAGATGGAGGCAATGTGTTGTTGTTGTTTTTTGCTTTATTGATTTTTTAAAACATAAATCACATAATAGTTGGTTAACAGTGTGTTTGCTAGGTTTACATTTATAAAGAGAAATCATTAACAATTGGTTTCTATAATTTATAATCCACTTATTCAAACAAATGTTTCTATTTTCAATATTCTCTCTGGTAGATCCCATCATCTATATTCTTAATTTTCACTTTAATATTTTTCCTTTGACCCATATCTTTCTTGATCAATATGTTTTGCTAAATCTGAAAGTTTTTCCATATATTTTTTTACAACCAATTATACAATTTATTCCAGATTTCATAATAATCTGTTTCACACTTATCCTTGAGTTCTAACATCAACCTATCCATTTCAGCACAGGATAAAATCTTATTTACTACCTCTTCTTCTGAGGGTGTCTCCTTATCTTTCCATCTCTGTGCAAAGAGTAATCTTGCTGCTGTTAGCATATGTAATAATAGGTATAGGGATCCTTTATTAAATATGTCCTTGGTAATACCCAGCAGAAAGAGTTCTGGCTTTAACTCGAAAATCTGCATTAGTATCTCTTCTAGCCAATGTTTTATCAAATGCCAAAATGTTTGTGCTTTTGAGCATTCCCACCACATATGAAAGTAGGTCCCTAATGATTCTTTGCATTTCTAACATTTCGGTGAAGTCTTTTTATCCATTTTAGCTAATCTCACAGGGGGGAGGTGCCACCTGTAGGACATCTTATATAGGTTTTCTTTGTATGCAGTAGCTAATGTGAGTTTCCTATTCCTTTCCCATAATTCTTGCCAGTTGTCTAAATCAATACCATAACTGAAGTTTTTACTCCAAATTAACACTGTATCTTTTACTTGCTCTTCCAACATATCCTGTTCCAATAAATATTGATATATCCTTTTTATCTCTTTTTCCTCCGTTCCTAATAAAATTTTATCTAATTCTAGTTTTATTCCCCATTCTTCTTTATCCTTCATATATCATGATTGTATTTGGAGGTACGCTCACCATTCAAGTTCTATCCCTTCTTCTAATAACTTTTCCCTCGATTTTAGTTCTCCTAGATGGAGGCAAAGTTAACAGAGCATCTTAATGCCATGGCTACAGGGATGTGAGGATGAACCTATGTCTGAAGTAGTTTGATAATGTCCAGTCCAGATTTAGAAATTCAAGCATCTGCCAAACACCTGCTAATTGGCAGGTGTCATTTGGGTAGCAGATATATCAGATGAGCAAGAGGGGTTAACCATGTCCTGCCTTTTGCTTTCCCACTGAAAATTTCCGTTGCAAAAAGTTGCATTTCTTTGCTTTTCTATTGTACTTATGGACAGATTAAGAGAAGCAAAGTAGTACAAGCAGTGGCGTAGCGTGGGTTGTCAGCACCCGGGGCAAGGCAAGTAATTGGCACCCCCCCCCTCCACAGTGGGCGGCGACCCGGCGGCTCGGATTGGATTCGCACAGCCAGCACTGCAGTGAGAGAGAGTGAGTGAGCCAGGCAGGGGCAGAGAGCTGCGAGTGCGAGCGCCCCCCCCAGATGTTGCGCCCGGTGCGGCCGGCCCCCCCTGCACCCCCCACGCTACGCCACTGAGTACAAGGGTTAAAGGTGAAGGATTTCTGCTCTGCCTAATGCCTTTTCATTTCATATTGTATCTTTTCTTCATAGCTTTTCAGTTGTTCAAAATGGGAGATCCAATTTAGCCTAATTAATAGGCTCCTCTCTTCCTCCTCCTCCTCCTCCTCCCTTTTAACCTATCATAAAGTTAATTTCTATATATTTCAGATACTAGCTCCACTTATAGTTATGCTTGTTTGCTTTTGTTTTGAATTCTCCCAGTTGATCATTGGGGTTGAATCAAGTTGAAACAAAATATGATGATGACATACTTAAATAGTAACGTCCAGTTTGCTCCCAAATCCACTAAAAAAAAGTCAGGAGAAGGGAGAGGAGGGATAGGGCAATATAAAGTAAAGCACAGCTAGTATCAGCTTCATTCATTGCAAGATTCCCAGGACAGAAATACAGAGAATATAAACAGGCAATTGCCTGTTATTGTATAAGTTTGGGTAATCAGCAAGCAAATTACCACTACACAAAGGCAGATAAGGGGAGCTGGAACTGAAACCAAGGCATATATATAGATATAGGAATAGCTTCAACAGTGTGTCACTACCATCTATTTGTATCATTCTTGAGTTACAATAAAGATTTAGTTCTAGCTGTGTTGTGTTGAGTCCCTGTGGAGCTCCAGCAAGTTAATGACTGCGTCTTGACAAGCAGGAACTCACTAAACTCTCAATTTCTCTCAAGTCTTTTGCTTCTTGTGCCTATGCTGGTTTTTCCCATGATGGAAAAATGCAGTGGCTTTATAACAGTTGTGTGTGTGTGGGGGGGGGGGAACAGCACTCCACTGGCTATCTGCATTTTCATTTTACCTTTTTAGCCCGAAAAGACAGAGTTTCCCAATGTTTAACTTTGATTTGAAAAAAAATTGAGAGAGCAGTCTCCAGATAGATGTCTCCCAAATTGTTAGAGAATTGGATGCATCATTTTAGAGATGCCAGAAAGACTGATGTTCTTTCTTAAGGTTCACACTTTGTTTATGAGCCTCACCTCTTTCTTCAGCCCACTAAGATATCATGAATGGCAGGCTAATTTATCATGGCCATAATGATAGAGGAGTTCCAACTTAATGTATTTGTTTCAGAAAGAGGACACTTTTTATATTGATTTTTAATTAACTCTAATAGTAATTCTTTTGCTTGATCCTTATTTTCTATACTATTTTATAGGCAAATAGGAATGTGTTAACAAATAATAATCAGCAAGTGGCGACAGCAAGCTACAGTGGTGAAACAGTTTTCATGGGACAAATAGTATATAAGCATTAAGTCACCTTCCTCTTAAGTTTAGGATATAGGCAGTTTCATCTGAATTGAAATCAGAGGCAGGTCTTTAAACTTTGTTATGACAGCTGGGTGTTGAAGTGTGTCAGGGAGAATATACTGCACGGTTGACCAGGCACCAAACACACACCCCCACCACCCCCCATTGGGAAGGAGCTACCAACATTACATCCATGTATTTCCTTTGGTGTTTCAAGGGGGCTTTGAGTAACATATTCGGCTTAATGGGCTAGCTCTCAACCTCAGATCTTAGAAGTTTTTCCTAGGTAGACAGATATACCTTACATAGTTTTAGACACTACAGATCCAAAGACATCTCTTAATTACTGAATGTTCTAAACCAGGATGTTGCTCCTGAAAAAGCAACTGATTCTGTTGCAGAGGGAATATGCCTGTGGGTTACCTTCCATTAGTGAACCATCTGTTAAGGAATTTGTTTGTGCAGAGGTCTCCTTGTGCTACCAAAGAGTTTGCACAGACAAGGAAGGGCACTGAGAGCAGTAAAAGTCACACAAGAATACACTGAGTTATAAAAACAAAAAGTAGTTTACTTTAAGGTGGTGTAAGAACAAAAATGCACAGTCAAAAATAAACAGTCCAGGTCATAAACAATAGCAACAGTCCAAGTAGTAATCCAAACTACAAAGTCTTCTTACCGGTCCAGAGGTCAATACACAGTTTAGGTTACAACAGTAGTAAACCAACAGCAGAGCAAAAACAGTAACAGTAGAGATCAGTGAATTCAGAGAGAGAAAGAAGCTACGTTCCTAGCTTCCTCTTATGGCCATGAGAACACTTACACACCCATTGGCCAATTTACTTCTTAAAGACATAGCATTATGGTTAATATATTTTCAACCCAACATTGTAGGCTAACACCATATGCCTAACATTCTCCCCTTTGGGTAGAATAATATATAACTCTTACAATCTTATGCACATTCTTTCACAATTAGCATTGTGTTTCACAGCACTTTGTACCTTCGTAAAATGGTTTGCAATATTTACATCAGATGAACAATACTGTACTCTAGCTGTATTAATTTATCTTTGATACATTGTCTGACATTCAAATAACGAAGATCAGTATGTTTAGATCTTGTTCTTACTGCAGCATTATTAGCCATCTTTATTGCAGCTTGATTGTCCTCATACACAATGAATGGATCATTTACATTTAAACTCATATCTAACAATAATTGTTTGTACACTAGCAGTTCTGTACATAACACTGATAGACATGAAAATTCAGCCTCCATTGTAGACAAGCTTATGTGTTTCTGTCTAAGACTTCAACTCCCTGTTCATTGCAGCTTTCCATGATGCTTGTTCCTTTTCAGGATACATCCTGATCTCATCATAGTTAGAAGGTACTACACTAACTTGACATACTATACTTGCTTCATAGCGATCAGGTGGATGTCTGATGCGCGTTGAACGCCAAGGAATTACAGGGCTTTGAATTTCTGTCTCCTTTCCTTCCTCTGATTCCTCTTTTATCTCCCCTATCTCCTCTTCATCTTTTATATTTACAGGAGATGTATTATCATTACTAGTTACGTTATCAGAGGAGTCCTCAAACACTAGAGGATCAGTATTAACAGTTTCTTGCTCTAACCTATCCCAACCAACGTGCTCAAGGAATTTTGCACTAGCACTGTTATATACATTAGTTGTGCCTCGTTCCCAGAAACGATAGGATCTGTGGTTAGCTTCGTAACCTACGAAGTATAATTGCCTAGCCCTATGTTGGCCTTTACTCCTGAGTTGTGCAGGAATGTGGACCCAAGCTGGGGTGCCAAACGTGTGCAGGTAATCAAGGTTTGGTCTTCTACCATGCCATATAGTATATGGTATTTTACCAGTAGAAGTATTAGCAACTATATTCAGAACATGGTTTGCACATTTTGCTGCCTCCCCCCACAGTCTATCTGTTAAGCCAGAATCTCTTAACATAGTTCTCATCATGGCTTGTAACGTTTGCCCACGTCTCTCAACAAATGCATTATGTTGAGGTCTATAAGGGGCTGAACGTTTATGCTCAATGCCAGCTGATTGTAGCATATCAACAAAACACTTATTTGTAAATTCAGTACCATTATCAGTAATTATGCACTGAACCTTTCTCTTTGTTTTTCTCTCCACGAACTTCAGCCAGTTTGCAAATTGTTGGAAAGTGTCTGCCTTTGACTTAAGCAGATAACAAAAACCATATCTAGAGTAGTGGTCCAATATACTTAAAACATAACATGACCCTCCTAAACTTGGTTTCATGGGTCAGCAAACACAACTTCCAAAGGTACAGTTGTTTTGAAGCTGTTTATCCTGTTTGCAGGAGTTGCCTTGCTCTTTTCCTGATTACAGGCATTGCAATTCAAATACTTACTACATGGCTTCAGTTTAACTCCCTCTACTAATTCCACTGTTTTACGTAGTGAGTTAAAGTTTACATGCCCTAACCGCCTATGCAATAAATGTATACATTCATCATGTGGCTTCTTGTTCTCACATATTGAGTTAGCTTTAACTGTACTAACCTGGTTACTTGTGAGAATGAATAAACCATTTTTCAAATTAGCAGTTACACAGGTTCCATTCCTCTCAATAGTGCATTGCTCCCCTCTGAATGTTACCACAAACCCAACTTTAACCAATTCCCTTACAGATAACAGGTTGAATCTTAGTTTAGGTATATATAACATAGGTAACTGTTCATCAATGCATGGACAATAGGAATTACCTTCACCAGAGGCCTTCATCCTCCAACCATTGGCCAGTGAAACATATTGGTTGCTGTTTTTCATATTAACAAACCTCTTTTTCACTTTAGTAATGCATTGTGAAGCCCCACTATCAACAACCCACAATTCATTAATTCTGGATGTTGATTCACCAGAAATAGCCAAACCAATGCACTTCTTAGCCTTCCCACTGCTATTTACATTCTGTTTTCTACCCTTCCTACAGAATTTGGCTATATGCCCTCTAGCCCCACAAGAATAACATTTCTTGACGTTGTAAGCAGTGGAGAATGGCTGCTCCTCTTGTGGCTGTGTCTCTCTCAGCTGGTCTCTGTCACGCCTCCTTCTGGACTCTTCCAGCAGTCTCCCAGTAATGTTAGTCAATGTCAGTTCCTCTCTGGTCAGGACTTCCAAAGAAGAAACATATCCATCATAACTCTCATCCAAAGATGACAGAATAATGTAGACCTGATGCAACTCTGAAAAAATCAGCTCCTTTTCATGAAGCTCTTGAAAAGTTGCCTTCATATAATTTAAATGGGTCAGCATATCTCCATTCTTCTGCAGACGAGTTCTAAACAGCTTACGTGTAAGGTGTATATGTGCACCCACACTGTCACGAACATAAAGCCTTCGCAAAACATCCCAACACCTAACAGCAGACTCCTCACCACGAATATGGACAAGCTGCTGGTCATTCAGTGTTAGTCCAATAATGCAAAGAGCTTTCTCATTGCTTCGTTTAAAGTCGTCTAACTTCTTTGCATCCTCTTCATCATCTGGATCCCAAGCAGTAGTATCTGGTGGGTTATTTACAACAGCCCATAGTCCTTCCTTGCGCAAAAGCAAGCAGCATTTTGTGGACCAGGAAACATAGTTTGTCCCATCCAACCGGGTTATCCAGGAGATGCCTGACAACTGTTCTTGTGCCATTTTACACCAAATACAAACTCAGCTAGGAATACTGTGTGTACTTACTCTCAGTACAGGCCTGGGCCCATAACCAGTGTTAAGGAATTTGTTTGTGCAGAGGTCTCCTTGTGCTACCAAAGAGTTTGCACAGACAAGGAAGGGCACTGAGAGCAGTAAAAGTCACACAAGAATACACTGAGTTATAAAAACAAAAAGTAGTTTACTTTAAGGTGGTGTAAGAACAAAAATGCACAGTCAAAAATAAACAGTCCAGGTCATAAACAATAGCAACAGTCCAAGTAGTAATCCAAACTACAAAGTCTTCTTACCGGTCCAGAGGTCAATACACAGTTTAGGTTACAACAGTAGTAAACCAACAGCAGAGCAAAAACAGTAACAGTAGAGATCAGTGAATTCAGAGAGAGAAAGAAGCTACGTTCCTAGCTTCCTCTTATGGCCATGAGAACACTTACACACCCATTGGCCAATTTACTTCTTAAAGACATAGCATTATGGTTAATATATTTTCAACCCAACATTGTAGGCTAACACCATATGCCTAACACCATCCATTGGCACAGTGGAACTTTTTGCTACGGGGAAAACTCCTTCCTATTGGTGCAGTTATCACACAGACTCTTTTGCCATGTCATCATCACCATTTTATTCCCTGTCTAAAGTTGTTCAAAGAAGATTTGTTTAAATCACTCTCTTTGACTTTCTCACTTTAGAAGAGATTTTTAATACCTTATTTTAACATGACGGTGGATAATAATTCTCTTTAAAACCTCTCTATGCCTTTAAATCAATGGGTAATTGCAATAACACAAAGCTGAAAAGTTGGAAGATCTAAGGCCTTTAATAATGAATACACACACACACACACACACACACACACACACACACACACACATATATATATATATATATATATGTATATATATATATATATATATATATATATATATATATATATATATATATATATAGAGAGAGAGAGAGAGAGAGAGAGAGAGAGAGAGAGAGAGAGAGAGAGAGAGAGAGAGAGAGAGAGAGAGAGAGAGAGAGAGAGAGTCTCGGAAAAGACCCAAATACACCAAGACCTACATAACAGAATATATTTTCAAAGTTTCTCTTGAGGTTCTACCTGTTTTGAACAAAAGCCTCCTTAAATATGGAATTATTTTAATTACTTATACTATGCTTCTTTAAAAGCTGACCATTACATTTTCACCCTTTATTACTTTCTACAAGCTTCTCAAGATAAAGTTAGGTGGTCTCAAGGTTAGAATCAGAAGTAGAAGATGACAACAACAGTTTGGATAGCTAGAAAGCCATGTTCTTTAATATCAACTCCCACAAATATTTTCATTAAAAATAGCACAAACCACCATGTATTAAGAATCATTCCATTCAATAGCATCCCTTTTCATCTGAATAGAACAAAGTTTGGACATGTATGGGCTTAATGATTTTGAGTCTAGGCTAATAATTTAAATTAAGTTTTCATCAATTTATCATATGAAATAATACATCATCTGAGCATTCCATATAATAAATACATTAACTAATTCAGTCAAAATTCAGCCTTCCCAAATATTATACTTATATGCATTGCAGGAGCTTGAACTAGGTAACATAGGTCCACTCAACCTTTACAGTTCTACTATGATACTTTAGGACATAGTAGTAATTAGATTTCAAATGAAACCAGTGCCCAATAAATTTCAAAATGAGGATGAGATGTAGAGGTTATTCACATTACTTTTTAGATATCTACTAAGCATTTTTGAAAATTTTCCAATAGTAAATTTATGCATCTTTTAATTGCCTAACTTTGAATTCAGTTCATCAAAAGTTTCCTGAACAAGTTCTTTAGAGGTACTGGAAGCTATGCAAGAAAACTATGCAAAAGATATCCAAAACAAACTTTCATGGATCATAGTCCATTTTAACAGATATAGCCATGCTTCTCTTCTCACGATGGCATATAAACAAAGTTATCATCTGTTATGCATTACTATGACTACTTGTTGTTGTTGTTGTTGTCATCTCTTCTGAAGAATATTCATCAAATGCAGGCAATTTAAGGTCAATCATTTTATTCCAGAGCCTAAGGACTGTCCAAGTACTACTGTAATCATTCTGAAGCTCTAGCAAAGTTTTTTTTTAATGTGATATTGTGAGATCTAATAGTTCTAATTCTGTGAGCTGTTTTGACAATTACATTGTTATAGGTCTAATTCTCCAATAATCATGAGGAAGCGTTAGTTAATTTAGTAAAAAAACCCTCTGTATTCCAATTGTTAAGTCCCAATACTTTACATTTTTGCCCAATTTCTTTTGAGTTACTTTAGTAATCATTTGGCATTGCCACATCTTTAAATAAAACTTGATTTTCCTCAACTATGGTGCATGGAGGAGGCTGTTTGAGATTATCTGGTTGGGATGGAGATCAGATCTACTTGGCTCTAGTTCAGGGGTAGGCAACCTTGGCTCTTTTATGAGTCGTGGACTTCAACTCTCAGCTCAGGAATTCTGGGAGTTGAAGTCCACGACTCATAAAAGAGCCAAGGTTGCCTACCCCTGCTCTAGTTGGTCTGGCAAGCCTGCTGTGAGACCATGTTTTTTGGTCCTGTGGTTGGGGGAGAGTGTGAGGGAATCAGGAGACAAACTGGAACCTAATCTCTGTAGCTACTTATTTTTTATTGTATACAGTATGTGTATGTATGTTTTCCCACAAGTAGATTTATCAAAGAACCTCAAAATGATTACACCAAAAGACTGTGCAATCCCAACCTCCTGATGATGAACACTGCATATTCACCACTCCAGCTCTTAAACATCAGTTTGATTCATGCCATGTTACAGAATGAATGACCATTATTCCTATAAGGTAGACCTGACTAAAAACCAGACACTATGTGGCCCTAAAGCTACTTTTATTAGTACTGCTATAGTAACAGAAACTTGCAATCTCCTTCTCCCCCTTCTTTTTTTTTTTTTGATCTTCGTGTAAACTGGCAGGCAGTCTACCTGAAGTATGGGGCTCAAGCCACATTCATCTGATTATTGCCTTGGTAACATATTTTCTGTCTGTCAAGGCCAGCCAGAAATCTCTCCCAGCTCCCAGATAAAAGGAAAGTCCGACAAAAGCAGCTATATAATGACCTCTAAAATGGATAAAAAGGTTAAGGCTTTTTGGATAAAAGTCTGGTGGAACATGCAGAAGATTTTTAAACAGAGGATAAAGTTTTGTCCGCAATTTTTTTTGTTGGGAATAATTACAGATGTTACAGTTGTGGACACCAAGTTGATGTTGAACTTAATTACGGCGGCAAGACTTTTGATAGGCCAATACTGGAGGAAAGAGGAACTGCCGACTATAGAGGAGTGGACTTTAAAGGTTTCTGACCTGGCAGAGATGGCGAAGATTTCGGCCTATTTGAAGGATCATTCGCAAGAACGCTATATTATGGAATGGAGAAAATGGATTGATTTTATCCAGAACAAGTATAGGGTTAAGAAGTTTTATGTAGCATTTGAATAAGTCTTCTTTCGTGTTTTTTTTCTTTTATTATTTTAGTTTCTTTTTATACATATTTAATATTATTATCATTTGTTTTATCTTATATAAGCTAGAGATTGATGGATTTTAGAGTTTATAATTGTTAGTATATGATTGTTTATGATTGCTTTTTATATATATACCTTGTATTTAGCTCTGGGAAGTCGGGGGGGGGAGGGGGGGAGGGGGGGAGGTAGGGAGGGGGGAGGAGGGAGGGGGAAGGGGGGATTTTTAAAGGAAAACTGTATTTTAAAACTTTTCAATAAAAAAAAAAATGACCTCTAAAATGGCAAATCTGTGGTTTAACTTTACTTCACAATGAACATGGATATTCATGTGTTAGAATATTCCCTTCTGGAAAGAAGAGTCCCTATATGCAGCAGAATTATCTTTTGTAATGCAGTTCATTAATATCTTAATGATATATTAAGAATGTTTTTAAAAATTAGTAAAATATGCAAGCTTCCACGTGCTATCTATACTGAGTGCTATAATCCTGTGGAATTTACCACTTCTAGAAGGGTTAAATTTGAAAATTTTCAACTCAGATCATCACTGAATCCAAACAACAGCAATTTCTTAGCTCAGGGTCACTTGCAAACACCGTGCCTTGTAATATATTCCTCCGACATTATTCAAGTGTTTACTTAAAATGCAGTTCCCAAGAAGATGAAAATCTGACCTTCACAGTTAACCCTGGAAACCTATAGATGATAATTAATGGAGCCAAAAGTATATATAATAAGCTAGGTTTAACCTTTGTTGCTAAAGTATAAAATACATCTCCTTCTGTTTACACTGCTAAAAATCTGAGTCTTGGTCTTGAACAACTTAAACTTTTCCCTAGAATATTTGCTTTGCAAAAAAAAATAAAAATATCCCTTTCTCTTCTCCACTCCCTCTCCCAACTACCCGGAGAGGTGATTTCAAAAAGAAATAAAATCTGCATTAGAAGTGCTCTTCTCTTTATAAAATCCTTGTGTGGGGGAAAAGGACTTTTGAGCTGTAGGGGAGAAAGTCTCTGCCTTCTCATTCTGGTCTCATTAAGATTAGGCCCAGCGGTATCTGCCAGAAGCAAAACAAGCATCATGCTATCCCATCGCTCAATCCTTTCCTTTTATATGTTTGCGGTGATATTCCACGTGTACAAAAGGAGTGGAGTTTGTATTGCAACACTTCATGTTATATTGAAGTTAACCAGCGATATTATAGAGCTGTGAACAACGTAGGAAATAGTTAATTGCACCTGATAAGGTGGCTATGTTTTCATTCTTTGTTAACTTTGCATTCATCTCCCAGTCTTCAGGTAGCAGGTTGGCTGGTTCCTTCTTAAATCCTCTTTGCAGTCTTTTTCATTAGGTATTAATATATGCTACTGTGCAGATAGGCATGGGAACATTTATTTAAAAGTTAATGAATGAATTCATTCTGACTAAAATCAAAAAGGCTAAATAAAAACCGGCAGAGTACAAAAAGTAAAAAAGAAGAGAAAAGAAAAAGAAGGCCACATGGCAATTTGCTGCAATTTGGACCCACTGGGAGTAGATATGCAGTTGCCATGACACCAAACTTCTTTCTAGCAGAGAATTAGGAGCCAACAACCACTGTATTATGACTTTAGGATTATTGCTACCTATGCCATGCTATCTTTTGCCTTTGCCAGGGTTACAGGAGGTTTGAAGAGGCAAACAGATGGGTGAAGTGGATATTGGCAGCTGCTAATATTATTGGCTCAAACCAGGGACTTCTAACATAGGGGCACCAAATAAGGTCTCGTGGCACTGAGGGGTGGATCTAGGGATGTGAAAACAGTCGAGATGGTGGCCAAGACTGCATGAACAATCCCTCACCCATTTTGTACATATGATATGCATACACAAAACTAGAGGAATTAACAGATGGCTATGATTGCTGTTTTGATTTTGTTGACCCCATCCTCCTGTGGATATTGCTGTAGTCATGATTATCCACTGCTGAAAGTTATAGTACTTTATTTCCTCAGATCCAAGGTGCCAAATAAATAGACTTCAGCTTGTCTTTGCAAGCCCAATTGAAGCTGGTAAAAGGTCGACTTCTAGTTTTGCATCAGGGTGAGACGAAGGAAGGCAGAGCTCTACCTTCCACACCTGATTTTGCCCCGCTGGGGCCCCTGAAAAGGTCTTAAAGTTGCCCCAAAGAGGCAATGAAGGAGGAGGGGTGCCTTGTCAATCATGGAGATGGCAGTGTCTCCATTCTATCCAAGGAAAGCCCTCTAAACTGGCAGGGGAAAGACTAGTCATACCTCTGTGGCCAGCCATTAGCTGCTGACAACCGAAAAACAAAAGCTTTAATTAGCACTTTGTAAATAGCATGTTTGGACTGGGTGAGAATATTGATCCTTTCTTTACTATTTTACAACTGAATTTCCTGTTTAATATACCTGTTTGAATATGATTAAAAGAACAGATGACCCTTAGATATAACTACATTTTTATAATGAAAGATATGATTGAGAATTATTTTGATATAGGAAATTTGAAAATAAGAGGATTGGTATGAATAATTTTTTTAGCTATATAAATGTAATTAATATTGAGAAAATCATAACTGACAAAGATACCTTAAATATTGATGGGAAACTTTAACAAGAGCATGAAAAACAGGATATTGACATATGAATTGATATTATTATTTCTATAATATTAGTAAAATATGATGATGTCTATATCTAACGTTGTATACATCAATAGTACTAAGAATTATAATTGTTTAATAAGGGGAAAAGGGAAAAAATAAGGGGAAGAAAGGAAGATCAAGGAAAAAATACTGGATCGTGCAGTAATGAATAGATTTATATTGAAGAAGTTAATGTTAAATTTGTGAACCCAGACAACATGTTGTTTACTAAGCTCTAAAATTGTAACTTTTAAAAATTGATGAAACCTATATAAAAAAGAAGCTGGTAAGATGTCAAAGATGCATGACCTGTGTTCATGAATGAGAAGGAGTTCCAGAGAACTGACTGGGATCTACCACTTAATAGATACGAAAATTAGGCTAATTAGATTCCCAAGTAGTTAGATGGTATTACTGTATTGTACTTTTTCTTCTATGTTAAAGCTGATTAGGAATACCCAGTTGTGTCTGTGAAGATTCTGTCGTTCAGGTCATAGTTGTCTCAAAGACGCATTTTCAAAAGGCAACTGGACTGTTTTTTCCTTGAAGAAGAAGAAGAACAAGTGAAACGTTTTGTTCTTTTTCCTGAAGGAAAAAACAGCCCAGTTGCCTTTTGAAAAAACACATTTGAGACTTCCATGCATAGTGTTGTGCATGTTTCTGCTGGAATACATTGAGCTTGTACCCAATGTCCCATTATTATTCTTTTCTTTCAGTTAAAAGGTAGCCCTACATTTGGGAAATTCCTAGAATAAGCAAAATTGCTTACTTGCTAATGTCAGCAATGTGAGTATAAGAATATTTTGGTGGACAAATTATTCAGTCAAGTCTTGTGTCTACCTGAGGCAAAACTACAATTAGGCCTCCTTGTATAATGCTAAAGAGTACTTCACTTATGGACACATATTTTAGCAAAAAAGCAATACAAGTAAGCACTTATAAAAACCCAGTGGCAACCTGACTATGGCTGGAAAGAAACAGGATGCAAGCCAGAAAGTCCTTATTATAATATTGGAAATAATGATAAAGTACATTGTAATAGAGTTTGATATTCCTAATTTTAGAGAATTTAAATGTAGCACAGAAGGAGGTTTTATTTCCTTTGGAGACAACCTACAGGGGTGCAATGCAGTATATCTTTGTGGTCCTGCCTTCATTGATAAAGATGCTATATTTATTAAAAAAATAATATTTTGCCTAATGAAGAACAGACAAGCAGAGCTTCGCTTTCCTGCTAGTTGCCTCAATCATCAGAATGGGCAGGCTGTCAGAACTGCCACCTCACACCTGTGCTCTGCAATCGTTTCGGTACCAGTCTGCCATGAACTCTGGGGGAAGGATGAGAGGGAGGGGAAAAGTGAAGGTTAAGAAAGTGAAGGTGCCTGCCAGAGGTAGCATTTCAAGGTCACTCCGCAATGAAAGGAATGCAGCTGCAAGCCAGCCTACAATCAGAGTGGCCATTTCTAAAACATCTTCGAAATTGATTGGACAGTGGGGGACCAGCAATGGGAAGTGCCTAAGTGGCGAAAGGTTTTCACCTGCGGTTTTGGCGCATGAATTTCATTTCTGGCTTTGCACTACTGTATTTCACTTGGCTTCTAGTAAACCATACATTTCTCAACCCAATGGTGTTAAGGACCATTTTTTACTTTCTAGAGGGCAAACATGAATGAGGTCGCCCTCTCTTAATCCCCCAGTGGAAAAACTAACTACTCAAGAAAAGAAAAATTATAACTGGGGAAAAAAAATACCCTCCATGAAATTTTTTGCTAGGTTTCAAACTGCAACCTCCTCTGTATTAATCAAAAACCTTAATCTCTGTGCTGTTTCAGCAGTCTAGGTAATGAAAGGTACAGAAACAGTTGAATAACCTGTTTATTGTATCTGCACATATGTATGTTTATATGTTATAACTCTGCATATAAGATTTCAATTTAACATACATATCTATCCATATGCATACACAGATGTATACATATATGACAGGGAAGACTTGCCTAACCATACAGTATACAGTATACAACCAGGAAGTAAATTGGTTATTGCCTTTCTGGAGTAGAAAGGTGGTAGGCATAGCAGTGGGACAATTATCTAGAAGGCTTTAGCCAGCCTTCTGTCTGAACTGAATACCTCTCCAATTGTTCCCAATGTATCTTAGCCCACAAAGGATTTTCTTAAACCAGCATAAAGTCAAGCCAGCAAGAGCACAGCACACTAACAACTTAATTGGTGAGGGCAAGACATTTTCTCAGAAAGCAACAATTTGCCTTTGGCAAGCTTAAATGATTAATGTATTAGTCAATTGCTCATATAAACCAAGTTTCTTGGAAAATCTGTTTACGTTGCTCTGAATCTGTGAACTTGATTTTATTTTGGAAGTAAAGTAAGCTTCCAAAGTCTTAAATCGTTGGATTCCATGTTCATTCAGAGTTACTCTATTTCAGTGCTGATTCATTATCTATAAAAGTATGTAAACTGTTAAAATAGTTTAATTGTACTGAGAGGATTTTGTGCCCTCTGCATCTTTTTCTCTGCACAAACATTTGAGCATATCAACTGGAAAGGTACAGGAAGTAAATAGAAAGAATTTGTGGCAAATTGCATCTGTAAAACAATCTCTGCAGCATCCGAAACAGAAGAATAGCAATGTACTGATGCCACTTTACAAGCCAAATTAATTAATTTAGAATCCTAAAATCCAGGAGGTTTAAATGGAAAAATTCTATAATATCACCAATACACTTACAGAATTAAAGCTAATGGACTGAATGCAAATTCTTATTGGGCTGGTTGCACCAACTCTGAGCTGCCTGTCTGTCAGCCCCTAGGCCACAGGTCTGCAACCCACGGCTCCAGAGCCGCATGCGGCTCTTTCAGCCATCTCCTGCGGCTCCCAGTCCTCTGCCATGTGCATTCCCCCAAAAAAGGGACTAAAAAGTTCAACCAATCAATCCAAATATACAGGGTAGGTGCATATCCTGCCTTGTCTCCACTGTTCAGTCAAACCCTGTTCTGCACATGCGTCCATGTACGTGCACGCGCACACATTTTTTGCGGCTCCCAGTTTTTCCTTTTGTGAGGGAACCGGTTCTGAGTGGCTCTTTCCCTGTTTCAGGTTGCTGACCCCTGCCCTAGGCCAAACATTAATCTGCTGGCTCAAACATTCCCAGTATGCATCTTCTCTAGACCAAGGTATGGTTGGGAATTAGGAAGATTACCCAGAATCCTCTCTTTCTGCTGGATAGAAAAAAAGGATTTCTTCATAGACATAGATCCTAGCGAGAATTAGGCTATGGGGGCTAGGAAAAAAGAGAGAAGGAACATTTGTCTCCCAAGCCTTGGATTTAAAAATTTAATCTATATAGATCTGGAAAAAGGAGAAGCAAGCAGGAAGCATTTGTTGCAAAGATCCTTTCTTTCTAAGATATTGGTAAACGTTTAGACATGAACCTCTAATTAGAACCATGTGTGCCAGATAAAATATTTATTGCCTCTGATATTATCTCTGAAATTTATTTTATCTATGTGAGCTCAGTATTGTAAAAGATACTGGGATACAGGGGACTGGAGGCTAAAACATAAGAAGAATGGTTGCAGGAATTGGGTATGTCTAGTTTAATAAAAAGAAGGATGAGGGGGGACATGGTAGCAGTGTTCCAACATCTCAGGGGCTGCCACAAAGAAGAAGGAGTCAAGCTATTCCCCAAAGCACCTGAAGGCAGGACAAGAAGCAATGGATGGAAACTAATCAAAGAGGGAAGCAACCTAGAACTAAGGAAAAATTTCCTGACAGTGAAAACAATTAATCAGTGGAACAGGTTTTCTCCAGAAGCTGTGGGTGCTCCAACTCTGGAGGTTTTTAAGAAGAGATTGGACAACTATTTGTTTGAAATGGTATGGGGTTTCCTGCTTGAGCAGAGGGTTGGACTAGAAGACATCCAAGGTCTCTTACAACTCTGTTATTCTGTTATTGTGTTCTTGATTATGTCCCAAGCCGGGAATTTAATAGAAATTACAGTCAAATTATGTTTATTCATCCAAAGTTGTCAAGGTGCTTTGGGCTGGTGGTATTGCTACGGCCCATCCCTTTTTATTTTATTTATTTATTTATTTATTTATTTGTTTTTATAAACCGCCCTTCTCCCGAGGGACTCGGGGCGGTGTACAGAGTAAGGTAGGTATACAGATTGAACAATAGTGAAAAACAATAGTAAAAACAAACTGGGACCCCAATTAGAGCTATCAGGCCAGGCCGGACTGCTGGAACAGGTAAGTTTTTAAGTCGCGCCGGAAGGTGCGGAGGTCGGGGGCCATCCGGATTTCGGTTGGCAAGCAGTTCCAGAGTGCTGGCGCACCCACTGAGAATGCCCTCCCCCTGGGGGCCACCAGCCGACATTCCTTGAGCGGTGGCACCCTGAGGAGGCCCTCTCTGTGGGAGCGCACAGGACGGTGGAGTGCAGACATTGGCAGAAGGTGCTCCCGTAGGTAGTCCGGACCCATGCCATGTAGGGCTTTGTATGTCATTGTTAGCACCTTGAACTTCACACGGAAGGCAACCGGAAGCCAGTGCAGCGCACGGAGGAGAGGTGTGATATGGGAGTATCGGGAGGCTCCCAAGAGTGTCCGTGCCGCTGCACTTTGCACCAGTTGAAGCTTCCGAGTGGATCTCAAGGGCAGCCCCATGTAGAGAGCGTTACAGTAGTCTAGGCGAGAGGTCACAAGGGCATGGGTGACTGTACGTAAGGCATCCAGGTCCAGATAAGGCCGTAGTTGGCGAACTAGTCGAACCCGGGAGAAGGCCCCCTTGGTCACCGCTCCTATGTGATCTTCCAGGGAGAGCTGCGAGTCTAGGAGGACACCCAGGTTGCGGGCCCTATCAACAGGGGGTAGTAACTTGTCCCCGATGTTAAGGGATGGGATGTTCTGAGTATCCTGGCTTGCCGGTACGTACAGCCATTCAGTCTTGTCCGGGTTCAGTTGAAGCCTGTTCCTCCCCATCCATTCCCGGACCACTTTCAGGCAGCGGGACATCACGTCGAGGGCATCACTGATGTTGTTTGGAGTTGAGATGAAAAGCTGGGTGTCATCAGCATACTGATGGTACCCTACTCCAAAGCTGCGAATGATCTCACCCAGCGGTTTCATGTAGATGTTGAACAGGAGAGGTGAGAGGACCGACCCCTGGGGGACTCCGCAAGCGAGAGGCCTCGGGGTCGACCTCTGTCCCCCTGCCAGCACCGACTGCGAGCGACCCTGGAGAAAGGAGGAGAACCACCGCAGAACCGTGCCTCCCACTCCCAGTCCCCTGAGGCGTCGCAGCAAGATACCATGGTCGATGGTATCGAAAGCCGCCGAGAGGTCTAATAAGACTAGGACAGAGGAATGGCCCCTGTCCCGGGCTCTCCAGAGATCATTCATCAGAGCGACCAATGCCGTCTCCGTGCTGTAGCCCGGCCTGAAGCCCGATTGGTACGGGTCTAGATAAACCGCTTCATCCAGGATCTGAGGAAGTTGGTGCGCCACCACGCTCTCAACAACCTTCGCAAGGAAGCGAAGATTGGAGACTGGACGAAAGTTATTCAAAGAGGATGGGTCCAAGGTGGGCTTCTTGAGGAGAGGTCTCACCACCGCCTCCTTCAAGGCGGTGGGGAAGTGACCCTCACTCAGAGAAGCAGAGATGACCGCCAGGAACCAGCCTCGTGTCCCCTCTCGAGCTGCATAAGCCAGCCAGGAGGGGCACGGGTCCAGTAAGCATGTGGAGGAGCTCAACCTCTTCATAATCCTGTCCACTTCCTTAGGAGTCACAGGATCAAATTCCTCCCAGATGACGTCGACAAGACTGTCCATGTCTTGTTCTTCCAGCTCAGCCCAGTTGGAGTCCAGGCCGGTTCGAATCCGAGCAATTTTATCCAGCAGATATTGACCGAATTCCTCGGCTCGACCCTGCAAGGGTTCCTCCCTCACCTCTTGGTTCAGTAGGGAGCGAGTCACCCTGAACAAGGCAGCCGGGCGATTATCTGCAGACGCGATGAGGGTGGAAAAGTAGTTGGATTTTGCCACCCTTATCGCAGCGAGATAAGACCTGGTGAGGATTCTTAATCGCAATCGGTCGGATTCGGATCGACTGGATCTCCAACGGCTCTCTAGGCCCCGTCTCCGGCGCTTCATCTCCCGGAGCTCCGCGGTGAACCATGGGGCTCGCTGGGATCTGCGCCGGGTCAGAGGCCGCAAGGGTACAACTCGGTCCAGAGCCTCCGTGGCTGCCTTTTCCCAGGCTTCCACTAAGGCATCCGCCGAGCTGTGAGCAGGGAGTGCATGTGCGTCCCCAAGCGCTGCCTGGAACCTATCAGGGTCCATTAGGCGCCTAGAGCGGTACCATCTGGCTGGCACCGTGCACCCACGGTGGGGGGTGGCAAAGGGGAAGTCTAGCCGCAGGAGGTGGTGATCGGTCCATGACAGGGGCGTAACAGTCGTGGCACCCCCACCGATATCATCACGCCACCGTCCAGACAAGAACACCAAGTCTGGGGTGTGGCCTCTCTCATGAGTCGGTCCAGAAATTATTTGCGACAGGTCCATGGCCGCCATGGAAGCCATGAACTCCCGAGCCAGTTCGGACGATCCTCCCAGAGACGGTAGGTTAAAGTCGCCCAAGACCATGAGTTTTGGGAATTCAACCACCAACCCTGAGAGGACATCGAGTAGCTCGGGCAGGGCCGCCGCTGCACGATTAGGTGGTAGGTACGCCAGCAGCAGGCCCAACTGCGCCCCCGGGCCGTATCTCAGTAGGAGAGACTCACACCCGACCATCTGAGGGACGGTGGTCTCTCGCGGGCTAAGGGATTCCCTGATGATAACTGCCACTCCCCCGCCCCTCCCATGGGTCCGAGGCTGGTGCAGTACCTGGAAACCTGGTGGGCAGAGGTCAACCAGAGGGACACCACCCTCTGGGCCCAGCCAAGTTTCCGTGATGCAAGCCAGGTCCGCATGCTCGCTCTCCACTAGGTCACGAACGAGGTGAGCTTTGTTAGCTACGGACCTGGCATTCAGGTAGACCAGCCTTAGCATAGGAGGCTGCACACCTTCGCTCCCGGGTCCTCCGGGGAAGTACAGAGGGTCGGAGCGTCTCACCGCTTGTACAGAGCGGAGATGACACTCCCGGTGACGATACGGCCCTCTGTCTGTGCACCTTCTGCCGTTCCCCACCATCCTGGGAATGGGCTGTTTGTCCGTACGCCACTGGGTATTATCGGCGACTGGTCCTCGATTTACACCGTCGCGAATGGTCGTAGGCCTGGCCTGCGTTATGGTGGCTGGAAGGCGTGCCTTTCCCGAGCAACCATAATCTTCTCCCACCCCCCTCCCTAACCCCACAAAAAACTTAACTAAGAAATTAATCAGGGGCCTCTTGTTGGGCTTATGCTGGAGGCCCCTGACCCTGCCCGGCCATCTCTCAGAGGCCCAGTGGTCGGGCCCGTCATCGAGATTGGATGTAGTGCAGGCGGGTCGCACCCAGGAGAGGGGGGAACCCCTGAGGGCGTGCAGTACTGTGCTGGAGTATTGAAGGAGCATAGTCACAAGGGGTTCCGGGAAGGCAGTCCCCTGGATGGTGAATTTGCAGGAGGGTCGAGCCGGGTAGGTGGGTTTCTGGACCGTCACCCTGCCACTGCCACTTGGCTGGGCGAACCCCAGAAGCAGGCCACTCCTCATCCTCTCACGATGGGTTGTGACTCTGCTTCCGGAGGTGGTCCAGAACGTACTCTGGCTGAAGCATACCCCATAGAGCTCCCACCTCTATGGGGTTGCAGGTGTAAGGCCAAGCCACTCTGCCACCGTGGCTTGCACCCAGGCCCGTCATGTCCTGTGGGGAGAGAGTGGGCAAGGATGGTTGAGAGTGGGCAGAAGGCAAGGTGGAGGGATTCATTAACTGGCGTCGGCTTTGGTGGTTCAGCCGCCCAAACAGATTCCTCCCTGATACTCTGGGCGTTGTTCCCGGCCGCAGCTCCATAGGCCCCTATTGGTTGGGGACCGTCCGGAGCGTGACCTCCCAGAGGTATGGGAGTCCCTGGTGTCATGTCGCTGCTGTTGCCGTCTCCGTTCAAGGTGCCTCGTAGAAGGTGGCTCAGGGTGTGGGCCGTAGATGCCTCGCCGCCGTCGCTACCGCCGCTGTCAAAGGCCCTTGGGCAAAAACGGTCGACCGGGGCCCGGAGAGGCTGTCACCGCCGCCCTCGCCTTCGTTGCCGCCGCTTCCGCCGTGCAGTTGGTCCGCGGCGCCTCCTTTGATCCCTTGGAGACGCCGACGCCGCCCAGGA
Source organism: Vipera berus (assembly GCF_964194415.1). NCBI lineage: Eukaryota > Metazoa > Chordata > Lepidosauria > Squamata > Viperidae > Vipera > Vipera berus. Next base: position 125,193,524 of record NC_138204.1, on the reverse strand, counting down.
GAACGGTTGTGGGGGCCAGGGCATAGAGGAGTCGTCGGCACCCATTCGGGAGGGCTGCAAACGGCTCAGGGTGCAGGCCGGAGACGCTACGCCGCGTCCATTGCCCAGCGTCTCCTTTGGTGTGGATCTTTCGGAGGCACCGCCGCCTAGGAGCAGCCCAAGGTGGTCGAGGAGGAACAAGGCACCGGCCCCACTCAAGATGACTGCAGCGGTTCAGGGGGCGGGCCGGAGACGCCACACCGCTGCTGCTAGCGCCGCTGTCAAGGCCCCTCGGAGGACGGTCGACCGGGGCCCAGAGAAGCTGTCTCACCGCTCGCTGCCGCTTCCGTCGTACAGCTGGTCTGCGGCGTCTCCTTTGATCCCTCGGAGACGCCGCCGCTATCCAGGAGCAGATTAGGCGGCCGAGGCAGAACAGCAACTCCGGCCCCGCTCAGGGTGGTTGCAACGGCAGCAGCGGCTCAGGGGGCGGGCCGGAGACGCCACGCCGCCAGCGCTACCGCCACTGTCAAGGCCCCTGGGAAGGTGATCGACTGGGCCTGGAGAAGCAGTCCCGGCCGCCGTCGTCTCCGTTGCCGCCGTTTCCGCCGCCCAGCTGATCCGCGGCGCCTCCTCTGATCCTCGGAGACGCCACCGCTGCCCGGGAGCGGATCAGGGAGCCGTGGTAGTGCGGAGGCGTCGGCCTCACTTCAGATGGCTGTACAGCTGCAGCGGTTCAGGGGGCGGGCCGGAGATGCCGCGCCGCCACCGCCACCGCCACCGCCACCGCTGTTTTAAGCCCCCTGGGGAAGATGATCTCTCTCTCGCTCTCACCGCCGCTGTTGTCCTCGCTGTCGCCGCCTCCGCCTCACAGATGATCTGCGGCGTCTCCTTTGATCCTTCGGAGACGACGCCGCCGCCCGGAGTAGATCAGGCGGCTGAGGCAGAGCGAAGATGTTGGCCCCGTTTAAAACGGCCGCCAACGGCCCAGGCGGTGGGGGGGAGATGTCCCGGCACCCCTACAGCTGATTCGGGGAGGCAGCGGGCGGCACATTGCCCAACTCAGCTGCCCAAACTTCTGACCCCACCCCAGGGGTCTGATGACATCCCTGGGGGGCTCCTGGGGGGACGCCTTACCACTGGGGGGTTACGGAGCTCTCCCCAGCACGTCCGCCATCTTTGGAGCCGGCAAAAAAAAAAGGTCTTTTAGTTTAAAATTTAGCCAGTTAGTATTAATAGAACAGAATGTGTCAGCTTTTTACAATAGTTTCTCTCTTATCAGCATGAATATCTTCCTTTCATAGTCTGTTAAAACAGATGTCTCCTTATCTCAAAGTTACAGCAGACTTCCTTATTTATGGCCAGGCAGATGTCTCTTTATCTACAGCTAAAAAGTGGGCATTTATCTTTCCTATACATGTGTTTTTCTATACTTATGATTTATGTCTTCTGTGACATAGATTTTTGCTATATGATAGATTTGCTTGTTTAAAAGGAACCAGCATTACTAGCTATTTTCCAACAGTACTCGCGAGAGTTTTGTGCAACTTGGGAGCTCTTTAAACAAATCATCTTCAAATCATCTTCTGGTATACCTAGAGTCTTATATAATCGTCTATAGTTCTCCCCTTTAGAGACCCATTCAAAATAACTTTCTGTGTTTTGAGTAGCCATTTATTTTACCTCCTTTGAGGGACGCGGTGGCTCAGTGGGTTAGGACGCTGAGCTTGTCGATCAGAAGGTCGGCAGTTTGGCGGGTCGAATCCCGAGTGCCGCGTAGCAGAGTGAGCGCCTGTTACTCGTCCCAGCTTCTGCCAACCTAGCAGTTCGAAAGCACATAAAAATGCAAGTAGAAAAATAGGGACCACTACGGTGGGAAGGTAACAGCGTTCCGTGCGCCTTTGGCGTCTAGCCATGCCGGCCACATGACCACAGAGACGTCCTCGGACAAGCGCTGGCTCTTTGGCTTTGAAACGGAGATGAGCACCGGCCCCTAGAGTCGGAAACGACTAGCACGCATGTGTGGGGGAACCTTTACCTTTTACCTTTTTATTTTACCTCCTTTACTGAAAGGGGCTAGGCTAATTCTGTCAGCCTGTTTTCCACCAAAAACCTTTTTGATGGAGTTTAAGGGCGGGAACTGGAGCTCTAGGGTGCATTCTGCTTCCATTTCTACCCTTTAAACTCTTCTCTAATGTGGCCTGAAATTAAGTTGCTAAAATTTGCTAGTAAAGCAGTTAAATTCACACCGTTGAATTCCAGGCCATTAAGGAGAGGGGGTGTGTCTTAAGAATACAATGAGGAAGGGGGTGGCTTACCTCTGACAGATGTGCCATTTCTATTTCTACACTTATTTTTAAAACGATTGAAAACTCATTTCATTTCATAATCTCAAGATAATAGATGCTGGCGACTATACTCAGCTTGTGGGCTTTGCATTATCTACCCAAATGTACTTAAGTGTATTTACTTACCAGCCAATCAAGATAGTCAATGACTGTATATATAGGAGTAATTACTATTATTCCTTTAAAGCTAGGGTTGAGTCATCTGTTCTTATCATTAACCTAAAATTAACAACAGGGTCCCCCCACCCTCTAGACAGTGGAGGTGGCTTTTGGTTTAGTAAAGGAAAGGGTGATTAGATGTGCCCTAGAACTGTGCTATAGTATCCACAAAGTGTACAGTTCCTAGTCTAATAGAGCTATGTACACCACCTTGCAGCAGGAGTTGCCCACCCTTCTGATCTTTCTTTGTGATGGCTCAGAGTTCTGAGCAGTTTAGCCTGGAATCAGGTAGTTCTTTTTGGGGTTCTTTCTAGTTGTGTAAACAACAAAAACAAAAGTTAGAGATGAAAGTCAACTCCCCCTTAGCGCTACCTAAATAATACATTTCACTGCATTTTTTTTAACAATAGTGCTGAACTGTTTATAAAGCTATGATGGTTTTAATTCAAGTGTTTTGTACTGTACATATTCATCTGGTATATGTTCCCCTAAACCAGGGGTCAGCAACCTGAAACAGTGAAAGAGCCACTCGGAACCGGTTCCCTCACAAAAGGAAAAACTGGGAGCCGCAAAAAATGTGTGCGCATGCACGTACATGCGTGCATGCGCAGAACAGGGTTTGACTGAAGAGTGGAGCCAAGGCGAGATATGCACCTACCCTGCATATTTGAATTGATTGATTAAACTTTTTTAGTCCCACTTTTTTTTTTTGGACTACACACAGCAGAAGACTGGGAGCCGCAGGAGATGGCTGAAAGAGCCGCATGCGGCTCCGGAGCCGCGGATTGCAGACCTGTGCCCTAAACAACCAAATATTCCTTGCCATGTTACAGTCCAAGTGTGAATATTGATCCCTCATATTGATTTTCAAGGTGTCCAGAAAAGAAGTATCAAATTACATTTTTGAGTGTCATTTCTCAGAGAAGGTTGGTATGCGACTGTCCAGTACACAGTACTTTTCCTTGAAAATTCAGAATTAGATAAGATTTCCCACCCGTCTAGCCACCTATGCATGCGTACCTACTTGGAAAGAGAAAAGATACAAAATTTATTCCAGAACAAGTTCTGGTCATAATCATTAATGTTGAACTTGGATAGTTGCTCTCCACCCCCACCCCCCACTCTTATGTTCGGTTGCTGCTCTCTTTTAATCTCACATTTCAGCTTAGGCTGTGAAAGAAAAGGATGGCTTTCCGCCTTGCAAGTATAGCAAATGGCATCCTGTTGAATTAATATATCTCACTTTGAGCCATTTCGCTTTGCAATCTTGTGAGCTTTGTTTAATTATTCTAGGGTCTGTCAGTCACCTACTCTGTGTGTTTCTTGAAGAAACCATAGCAATATTTTTGCACTGAGAGGTCTTATAGAGCTTCATGTGCACATCTATTAATTAATTTGCAATAAATAAAACTACAAAAAGGAAAGTGGAAACTTTTGTAATGAAATCCCAGAGCATGTGGAACACAGAAGAGGACAGATGAAATATTTTTTTATTTATTTTTATTTTAATTCCATTTATATCCCGCCCTTCTCCGAAGACTCAGGGCGGCTTACAAGCTTAGCAGTAGCCTTCATTCTATGTATATGCCTGCTTATTAGGGCTTTCACACACACCCCAAGCGGCATTATTACAAAGTCAGCTTAATTGCCCCCAACAATCTGGGTCCTCATTTTACCTACCTCGGAAGGATGGAAGGCTGAGTCAACCTTGAGCCTGGTGGGATGCGAACCTGCACTAATTGCAGGCAGCTGGTGTTACTTAAGGAGGCATTAGCCCACTGCTCCACCAAGGCTCTCAAATAGCAGCGTTAAAAACTATTACAGAGCAATTGGGGTTTTTTAATAATTAAAATGAGTAAATTTCTCTATTTTCCCTACACTTGTCCACAAGTTTTGAATTAAAAAAACCCTCTTTTTTCATGTTATTCAAATTTTTGACTCTTTGTTTTCAGTGTCTTATTATGATATTTTTATTAATTTATTTTTCTCTGGATCTGTCAAATTATTGTTTATATCATTCTTTATCAAGGCTCTTCTACAAAGGATTATAAAGCAAATATGTCTTCCAAAGAATTCACAAACATTTTACAAATACCAGTTAGGGACCTGAAAACGTAGCACACATTATTTCATACATTCTAAATTATTTGCTGATTATTAATGTAGCATCCTTTTACTAGCATTTTGCCAACGTGGCCTTTTACTGGTTCATTTGTAAAGACATGCTCTTGATCAGACTAATCTTTACTGTATTCATTTAAAAATGAATAGTGTCAATTCTGTAGGAAATGAGCAGATCAGTATTTATCTCTCACTGATATAATACCTAAAAAGCATTTTAAAAAGCCAAAGGTATTTCTAGAATTTTCTGTTTAGTCTTTAACATATATTCAAAACTGGGGTATTTAGTAACTTTGGAGAGCAGGTACACCACATTAAGATTTATCCAGGAATTGTACCAATAATTTAGCAAGCAAAATTCTGTTCATACTACTTATTTACTTTGTAAGTCTTAAATTTTGCCTGTGACTTGCCAAATTTATGGTGTTGTTTCTTTTATTTTAAATTCAAAGTTGAGAAGGATTGATTTATGTCCATTTCTTCAATGGTGACTTCCTAGAGGTTAATCAAAAAGAAGAAAAGTTTATTCCAACAGACAACATAACACTGATTACACAAGATAATCCACTATGCTTCAGACATATAATGAGAAAACCCAGACATATTAGGTGAAAGACATGATTTGCATTATAGTCAGGCCTTCAGCCTGGAAACAGATTTATTTATGCGCTATTGAAATTTGGAAAAATTGTGTGAAATGCATTAGAGTTAATATGAAATTTCATCTTGCCTTGCCCCTAATCCCTAGGACATTCCCTGATCTAATGTATTCTGCACAATTTTTTGAGTTAATTTAAAATTGGTTTACTTAATCAAGCCAGATTTCTGAATTCCCATGGAAAATTAAACCACAATGACTAAGTAGCTTGGATTTATACAAACACTAACCTAAAAAAGAACTGGATAATTTGTGATTGAGTATGTCATGTCAACACAACCAGAGACCTCAATGAGGGGAACAGGTTTTTCTCCTTTAGAAAGAGAGAAGAGGGAGTGTATTTCATGATCCTGGCTTGTTTTTCACTGTATGCAGTCATGATGTTCTTGATTAAATTTGCTTAAATAAAAAAAGCTTGAATGCTAGAGGTAAGCCAAACGACTTACAATTTTTCACCAAAATTTTAACAATGCCCAAAATCATTAATTTTCCAACCTTTTAGTGGAGGGAACATCTGCAACTGAGGAAAGAATCAATTTACATCTGCTTTAGCTTTCAGTTGCCCTTTCTGACATAATTGATGTTGTATACTGAGTTCGTTGTGCAGGAATGGAGACGAGGCAAGTGAGTTCAGCAATGGTCATGTTTATTTGCTTGCAGGAACTGAACGGAGAACTGGGCTGCAGCCTGCAGCAATTTATAGCCTGGCCCCTAGGCGGCAGCCAATAGGTTTAAAGCAACCCATTGCCGCCTAGGGGCAGCCAATAGCAGCATTGGAGACGGAGAGTCTGAGTTGCTGTAGAGCCGTTGGCTAGCTCCAGCTTACCATGTGGTGTTACAATTGAGCCCAATACATAACACCCCTCCCCTTTTAGAACAGACAAAATTCATAGCAACAATTAGCAAAACAATACAAGTTACACGATTTAACATCATAGCAACAGTTAGGCAAGTTACACAATTTTAACACCAGAATGAATAGGCTTCCATTAACAGCACACTAGGCAGTTAACATCATCATAGTTCCATTATTGTTTCAGTACAGCAACAAGTCAACAGTACGGACAACATTATAGTTCCTTTATTTTACAACATAATCTGCTAGATAAGTAGGAGGCTTGCGTGCCCATGTGGAACGCCTCAGGGTTTCAGTCACTTTCCGGTCTACCAGCTTACCCATTGGGCCAGGCAGACCAGTGTCCCTTAATGCACTTGAGTCAAAGGAATTAGGTGCTCTCCGGCTGGCCTCTCCGGGTCGGCCCACCCCAGAGTCAGATTGTTCAGCAGAGTTGGCACAGTGGTTGTTAAAATCTGGTTGGCTTGCTCTGTCAGGGGATCTATGTTGCACTTCTGGACTCCCCTCCTCTACACCCGATTCTTCATTGCTTATGAAGGAAGAGTCTTGATAGTCCATGTGTGGGCCAGCTTGGCTGCACGTTTGGGGACTTTGGGAGGGACTTATGATGCAGTCCTCGCTTAGTGGCCATTCTGGAAACCATTTTCTGAGTTGATCAATGTGGCATCTGACAACTCACCTTCCCTCCAGCCCCACTTCGTAAGAGAGGGGACCAGGAACCCACAGATTCCCATGTCCATAGTTTCTGGCCCATACCCAATTGCCCACTTGCAGCCCCCTTGGGGGTTTTGGTCAAGAGGCTTCTGCTGCCACTCTATCTGGATGCAACCTGTCCAGTTTAGTGATCAGTCGCCTCCCCCAATGAAGTTCTGCAGGACTTTTGCCTGTAAACGTGCAGGGCGTAGAATGCTGGCAAAGTAAAAAATCTGCCAGTCTGTGATGCCAGTCCTCTGTTACTATGCGTTTAAGTGACTCCTTCATGGTCCTCACCATACATTCTGCTTGACCATTAGAGGATGGGTGAAAAGGGGCAGACATTGCGTGTCTGATGAGATTTGCTCTTAGGAAGGCCTGAAATTCAGCAGCAGTGAATTGGGCCCCATTGTCTGAAACTAAGACATCTGGCAACCCATGTGTGGCAAAGAGTTTTCTCAGCACCTGGATCATCCTAGCAGTAGTCATGTTTGCAACTGGGATTACTTCAAGACATTTGGAGTGGCTGTCTACTACTATGAGGAAGAGCTGCCCCTGAAAGGGCCCAGTGTAGTCTATTTGAATTCTAGACCAGGGAGTGTGCATCTCCTCCCACCTGTGAACTGCAGCATGTGGCATTTCAGGCCTTGATTGCTGGCATGTATAACATCCATGTACCTGTGCCTCAATGTCCTTGTCTAGACCTGGCCACCAAAGGTAGCTTCTTGCTAAAGCTTTCATTCTGACAATGCCTGGATGGCCTTCATGTAGTGACTGTAAAACTCTATCTCTCAGTGATGAGGGAATTATGACTCTGTTCCCCCATAGGATGCACCCCTTGTGAGCTGATAGCTCGTGTCTTCTAACAAAGTAACTCTGGAACTCAGAGCCTGGGCTTTTATCTAACCACCCCGTGTGTACCCATGAAAGCACTCTATGAAGTGTTTTATCAGTAGCTGTTTCTGCAGCTATGTCCCCAGCATGGAGAGGAAATTCTGGCAGGTCCTGAATGGATAGAATTCTGGCCGCAGGGGCTGGGTCTGGTTCTGTTAGTGGCAGTGGGAGTCTGCTCAAGCCATCAGCATGGCCCATTTCTTTGTCAGGTTTGTGAACCAGCTTAAATGTGTATGCAGACAGGAAAATAGACCATCTCAGCATTCTTGGGGAAAGTATGTGGGGTGTTTGTTTGTCTGTTGTGAAGAGTCCCAGCAGTGGTTTGTGGTCTATGAAGACCGTGAAGAAAAAGAGAAATGTGTAAAACAAAGATTTTGTTTATATATACTGCTCAAAAAAATAAAAGGAACACAAGATAAGACATCCTACTATTAAATACAGTACATTGTGTTGTTTAAGTGTTCCCTTTATTTTTTTGAGCAGTATATAAAGAAAAACTTCCTGGCAATAAGACACAGTGGAATGGTCTACCTACAGAGGTTGTGGGTTTTCCATTTCTGGTAGTTTTAAGAAGTCACTGGGCCCCTATCTCTCAAGGAGAGTTTAATTGACTGGATGAGCCCTGTGCTCCTTTACAACTCCATAATTCTAGGATAAAAATAATTGACAGTAACATTCATTTGAGCTGAAGACTCAACAGAATAAAACTGGGTTTAGTGATTTTCTAAATACTGTGAGAGAGGGAACTTTACAAGCATTGTCAAATAAATAAAATTAAGTCTATGATGGGAAATTGAAGAATTTGGGAAAGTTTCACTTTGAGACATGAAGATAAAAGGGGATAGGATTGCACTTTGAAAATACCTGAAAGGATGTCGCAAAATTGAAGCATTTGATTTATTCCTTATAATTCCAGATAGCAGGAATGATAGGACATGGAGCACTGATCTTAAGAAAAAAGAAGGCAAATTTTGGTGTCGTGTTAAGAAAAAAGTCTTAACAGAACATAGCATGCTCTGAAAATGACCTAGAAGTCCTCAGTCTTTATGTCAGACAGCATCTCCATGCTGTTTATTTAAGTAGTATGCTTTTATTTAGAATTTCATGTAAGCATGAACAAGAATGCTTTATGGATTAAAGCTGATGTGACTATAAAGCAATGGCATATTTTGTTTGTTTGTTTTCAACTTAATGAGCAGCACAGAACTCACATGAGGTTTTCATTCTTCAACTGAAAGAACTTCCAAATCATTTTCAAAGTGAGTATGCTCCTATTTCCTCATAGTAGGAACGGTTTGACAATGAACTAATTATTAAGTATTTTTGCTTCCTTTCAGCGGATTCTTCAATCAGAGGTTGCATAGCTATACTTTGGGTATATTTTAATTTACATTACCACATAGATAGTGGCTTGGTCTCAGTGACTTTAAGAAACTTAAATGTTGGAGATGTGGTAGTTTAGAAGCTACCTATTTTCACATGTGGTGGACTTGTAGAAATATAGAAGCTTTTTGGATCAAAATTTGGTGGAACATTCAAAAGATTTTTAAGAGAAAGATAAAGTTTTCTCCGCAATTGTTTTCATTGGGTATTGTTGTAGATTGTGATGTTAAAGAAACTAACTTGATGTTGAACATGATAACAGCAGCACGGTTATTGGTGGGACAATATTGGAAGAAGGATAGTTTGCCCACTATAGAAGAATGGGTGTTTAAAGTTTCGAATCTTGCAGAAATGTCTAAGATTTCTGCTTATTTGAAAGATCATTCACAGGAAAGATATATTTCAGTTTGGAGGAGATGGATAAATTATATTCAGAACAAATATGGGACTAAAAAGTTCCATTTAGCTTATGAGTAGATTTTAGTGGGATATTGTTATTGGTACTTTGTTTGTAGTTATGTTAAAGGGGAGTTAAAGCACATTATGAATTTGGTTAATTGTATATTATGCATAATTTTTATTTAGAATATGATTATTGTAACTATAATCCTGTATTTAGCTCTGGGAAGTGGGGGGGGGGGAAGTGGGTGGGTTTGGGGTGGGAGGGATTTGGGGATATATTGTAAAATTTTGTTTTTTGTAAAACTCTTTAATAAAAAAAAGAAAGAAACTTAAGTGACTCTTCCAGCTCTATGACTGTATGCATTTTAATTCTGTTAGTCCAGGGCTTTTCAACTTTTTCACCCATTGTACCGCTTTTAGGATATCCCAACATCCGAGTACCACCAGTCGCCTAGCAAGGTGTCAAAAACTTGATGACAAAAAAAGAAGGAAAAAAAGTGATGAAGTACAGGTAGTCCTCGACTTACAAAAGTTCGCTTAGTGACTGTTTGAAGTTACAATGACACTGAAAAAAGTGCCCCCCAAGCCACAGCCGAGCAAGACACCTGCCTGCCCTCCTGGTGGCGCTCTTCCTCCTGTCCAAGGATTTCATTGTTGTGAGCATTTCTGTTGAGGATTGGCAGCAGGGGCAGGGGGGGTGGTATTTGTTTTTTATTTCCCCCACCCCCTCTGCTGGGTGGTTGCAGCAGGTTTTGGTCACTTCACATGACCCTGGGACACTGTGACCATCATAAATATGAATCAGTTGCCAAGCATCTGAATGTAAATCACAAGACCCTGGAGATGCTGCAACATTCCAGCTGATTGGCGCTTCTTCTGGGCTCAGCAGAAGTGCCAGGATCAGCGCCAAGCTCCAGCTGGAGCCTGGCGCTGATCCTGGCACTTCCACTGAGCCCTGACAGCCCTGCAGCTCCAGCCATTTCTCACTCAGTTTTTTGTGGTTCAGCTTATTCCCCTCCCCCGCTACCACTTTTCTAGGATGGTCGCGTACCACCTGCTAGGTGCCAATGTACCACAGGTGGTACCCACACCACTGGTTGAAAAGCCCTGTGTTAGTTGACTGATGGTCATAGAGAAGAGTGAATTTACAATCTGATTTCAGTTGTAATGCATTTCTCGGTCACCTGTGAATCAACATGCTTTACAATTCTCAATTTACACTTACAAATAATGTGAGCATATTTTTATATTCAGTCATCTCCTTGAACAGAAGTAGGTATTTTCTGCAGTAGTGATGGTGAGGAGTGTTAGTTTCACTAATACTAGGAAAAAAACGCTCTCTTTTCATTATCTGCTGTATCTTTTCCAAAAATATCAGGCAGGGTAACTTTATATGATTTCAAAAATAACTACAATTTGGTGCAATGTTTACATATTAACTAAGAGGATAATTTCCATATTGATCCCAAAGCTCCTCTTTTGCATATGTGAAAAGACATTATTTGCCTTTTAGCAAGAGAATAAAAACACAAAGCTTAATTCTACCAACCAAATACTTAAATGAAGAATTTAGTCCAAGAAAGTAACAGCAGAAGATTCTGAGATCTGGCATCAAATTGTTGGGAAAAAATGGCATTAAAATGGCATACGGTATGTCCTACTTTTTTTAGCTAGTGCGTTGTTTTTTGGGATAGTGGAAACTGCATTTTAATATCAGTGTTGAAAAAATAGTATATAACCAATCCATTTAAGTTTTGGAAAAAGAGACGGCCACTTTCTTGTTCCCAAATATCTTGAGCTACTTCTGTTTCAAAATTTATGTTAAACTTTTGGAACTTCTGCACATTTGTGAGGCCTTTGCCAAATAGGCAGACCATTGTCTGAAAACTTCATGGAATCAACCAAAGTCTCTATTCTCTGGAAGTAAAACATTTTTCAATATGTCCCTCTGTTGATCTGGGTAGTCTTCACTTTTCTAAATGTAGCAGTGAAATGTTCTATTCATCACAAAGGAAATAATCCCATCATTTTATAGCAACATCATTTGCAGAAGTTCAAAGATGAAGGTTTCATATCAAGGATGATGATCTGATAATATTCACTATTCCTATTTATATGGAGGCTTAATTACAAGGCTGGTTCAAAGATGCCCTAACTTTCTCATGTGGGATGTAATTACAAAATCACTTTCATTCTTCTAGAAACAATTATCTGTCCCCAGGCCCTACATTTCTCCTCTAAATCACCGATTCTCAGCCTTTATTTTGATCGAAAGACATTGAGAATTTAGCTTCTCAGGAGTCAATAACGATTTTGTTTTGCTCTGTTTTCCACAGATATACATACATACATTGGAGACTGACTTCCAATATATTCTCAGAAATTATTGCACAAATTATTTCCTATCTGATATCTTTCACAAATTGTTCCTTCTTTTAAAATTGGATGCTGCAAGATAACTTTACCAGATCTGACCTGAAAAACAAGGATTAGATGACAGCAAAGAGCTCAAGTATTCTGTATCTTCTGCTGGAATCCAGATGTTTGCACCCTAAATCTGGGAATAAGACAGGACAATAGGGATGTGCAATGAAATGACTAGGACAGTGGTTAGATATTTTATTTATACTTACGTTACTCTAGACTAGAGCTAGTTTGTTAAGGTGCTTTAGGCACCAGGCTATAAGCTAGGAGACTAAGTTCTAGTGCTGACCTAGGCACAAAGCCAGCAGAGTGACCTTTGGGTAAGCATTTTATCTCAGCCCTAGCAAGGTGGCAATGGCAAATCACTTCTGAAAAATCTTCCTAAGAAAATCACAGGGAATTGTAAAGACAGTCTCTGAAAACTGAATACTATTAAACAGAAGCTATGCCATATAAACCTGGTTCTCTATTTACTTTAAGGCAAAAACCAAGCATCAAATATTTTATAGCCAAAAATAAAATAGCAGCTGGCGGACCTGAAAAAGCCTACTTCTGGGAATCAGGGCAGTGCCATATCATCTGAGACCTTGTAGTAGGACGCTGGGATGTTTTTTAATATATGTTGCCAACCTCCATTTGTTGGCTTTGGCAATGTTATACAAATCAAATAGACAGATGGCCTGCCTGTTTCTTTTCCTGTATTTCCTTGTTTACCTTGATCTTAAGATAAGAAGGCTGTTAGGGGTACGGAAGGGAAGATGCAACTCACAGGAGTCTAAAAAAGAAGTGCAAACCTGAAATTATTGCCTCTCTTCCTGCCAAGAGATTGAGCCTTTATAGTGATGAGACAGGCAGAAATTTGACAAGTGCAGTTCCCTAGCATGCAGATAGAAAATTGTCACCAATTGAAGTTCTTCCTGTGTCAGGGTAAGGAAATATGAACATTATATAGAATAGAGCAAAATCTTGAGTTACACAGAGCAGCCTGGAAACCACAATACCCCAAAGATTAATCTGGCACAAAATGCTGACAAAATAATTTCATTTCAACACAATTTCATATAGCCTATTTTATTTCTCACAGAGGTGAGCATTTCTGTATTTGTGAGATACACTGAAAATAAAATGGAAAGACCATGTCCCCTGAGACCCCATGCTTAGTTTATTTATATAAGACAATCCTAAACAAGTTTACTCAACAACAAATGTCACTGAATGCAGTGAACTATACTCCTTGTATTTTACAGTAATATTTGGGAAATTAGTATTATTGTTAAAAAAATAAATAGCTGAGCTTGAGACGCTTCAGAGAGTATGTCTGAGATTACCTGGTCCCTTTTAGTTTCCTGTGCCATGTCAAACACTGACTGGGGGGAGGGGGTTTCTGAATTTCAGAATACCATTATAAAAATGAGCACCCCAGAGAAGTCCCGGTACATCTACATCCTTTTCTCTGTGTATGAAGGTGTCTCTCTGTATAAAATATGTGTCTGTCTGTCCTTGACCTTATGACCACAATTTGGACCAGAATTTCTGTTGCTAAGCAAGGAGGTTGTTAAGTGACTCATACCTGATTTTATGCCCTTTTTTGCCATGGTAGTTGTTAATTGAATCGTGCAGTCATTGAGCAAATCCAGCTTCCCTCATTGATCTTGCCAGAAGCCAGCTGGGAGGTTGTACATGGCGATCGTATGATCCCAGGATGCTGCAGACATTAGAAGTACATGTGAGTGCCAAGCGCCCACATTTTAATCACATGGATGCTGCAACAGTAAATTATTGAACTGGGCAAAAAGATGAAGGCTAAGTATAGATCTATTTAATTCATGACATAGGTGCACCCTAAATAAATGGTTAGATGGCAGAAATTAAATTTGCATTAAATATATTCCATTTGCCTTGCAGAAATATTCTTCAGGTTTGATTACATATTGTAATTTGTGGGGTCCTTGGTGCTCTCTGAGCTTGGTAGGTTTTTTTCCCCCCAGATATTTCATTACCAAAATAGACATTTCATTATCAAACCAATCATCAATGCTAGTACTTACCTAGTTTGGTAATGAATGAAACATCTGCAAAAAAAAACAAACAACAACCCAGAGAGCACCAAGGATTCCACAGTTTAACCCTGAGCTACAAATACTCTCTTCTACTGATAATGTAGCTTGGCAAGCAAAAGTCATGACCCAGACAACTGTGTAGTTCTTCTGTCTTCTTCTTTTTTATATTTTTGGCTTGAAGATGTATTACACAATCAAATTTATTGATGAATGACTAGGTCATTCAGCTATGACCTGCACATGTGAATAAGCCATTTAGATGCAACATCACTGTAAATCAAAAGTAAGAACTTGACCTCATGTAGCCCACCAACTTTTTTTTGTGGCCTCTTGCAGATAGCTTTGGAAAACTGCAAAAACTCTACTCCTTCCATGTACAAGGGCAATTCGGAAATAAACCTCCGTTTGGTTATCAGTGACAGACACTCACAGATATAGAACTTTTATTATATACAACACCACACCAGAAGTCAGCATTCCCCAACACTTGTAATGGATGGCTCGTCTGAGTTTTTGTAACGTTTCACAATAGACTTCTGAGTTGATGGTCGAACCATGCACCATGAACTTCACTAGCAGGACTCCTTTGGCATCTTCACATTTGGCAGGATTTTCTATGGCACCACTTCCGGTGTGGTTTTGGTTCATGATAATGCTCACTCGCACACCACTAGATGCACCGAACAACTTTTGAAGCAGTTCTGTTGGGATATTTTTGATCACACACCCTACTATCCAGATTTGGCGCCAAGCGACTAGTACTAAAAAATTTCAAACCTTGTAAGATGTTATGACAAATGCCTCAATTTGAATGGTGATTATATTGAAAAGTAATGTAATGTTGTAGTTTTCTAATGTGTATAATAAAAGTTCTGTATCTGCGAGTGTCTGTCATTGATAACCAAATGGAGGTTTATTTCCAAATTATATACAAAACATTCACATGTTGTACTGGTACCAATGGTTTTCTGATATTATAGGTTTTTGATTACAACATTCCTTTATCCTGCTATTATTGATAAAAAAGAAAAGCTGAAGTCACAAAAACCTCTTTATTGAGACAAATGGTCCAATAGCTTACATTAAACTGCGTCTGATAAACATGGACTCATTAGTAGTATTAATAATGACAAGAAATCCCTTTGAATGTAGTCCTTTGTTGCAAAATATTAAATGTGTAGAGTAAAAAAATTAACTTCTTTGTCATATAAAAAAATGGTATGTTTATTCATCAATATTTATCACTGAAATACTTAAAACTGTGTTTATAAAAACCAAGGCAGGGTTCTAAAATCATTACTTATTTGTTTGTCTCAATGAGGGATTATCTCACTTTTTGATACACTATTCTCTTTTATAATCTTTTTTTTACTTTCGATTAGGTTTACATTCATACCTGAATGAATTTAACAGCTTAATAAATGTTGAGTGCTCATGTAGAAACATAGCAACATTTCAATGCCTTTATAAGATATTTTGCTAAGAAAATGTGAAATGTTTTCAGGAGCAAAGTGAACAAGGTGCATCAGCAAGAAACACGAAAATATCTGAAATATTAGCCTCTCAGTGCTAAGTGGAAAACCCAGCATGCGTGTCCAGGAAACCCTCGTTGCCCGTTAGCAATCTGTCTCATGCTGGGCTTCACTCAGCTGTGATGACAAACCTAACAATCTCCTTTTTAGGGGGAGATCAGGGGAATAATAAAAATTTCAGCATTTGCTTCCTCGAAGCAAAATGTGATACTTCATTCTCTCAGTTGTACAAATGGAATACAGGTACTCCTTGACTTAATGACCACTTGTTTAGCAATTGATCAAAGTTGTGACAGTGCTAAAAATACTCCTTACACTTATGGCTGTTCCTCATACTTACAATCGTTGCAGTGTCCCCTTGGTCATGTGATCAAAAGTCGGGTACTTGTCAACCAGTGTACATTTATGACTGTTGTAAAGTCCCAGGATCATGGGAGCACCAAGATGGCTTCCAACAAGCAAAGCCAGCCAATTTGTTTCACAAATGTATGATTCCCTTAATGATCACAGTGGCCACAATAAAAAGGTAGTAAAATCAGGCACAAACTGGTTTAAGTACTGCCTTGCTTATTGATGGAACGTCTGGTCCCAATTATGGTTGAAAGTTGAGGACTATCTGTATACAGTAGCCCATACTCTTTACTTCTGTAGCCATAATCCCAGATTTAAAAAAAAAAACAATTCCAGTGAAGGTTGTGCACCAGAATCTCTGCCACTGTTGAAAGCACTGAGGAATCTGATAAGGGAATATTTCTGACATGATGCATCAAATCACAGGTTGTCTGCTTTTTATTTATATTTACATTTATTGGTTGAATAAGTTAGTTTTTACCTTTACTGTAAAAAAAACAACATACTGTCTAAAGGCAGTTACCAGTTCCTTACTGCCAGCAATTCAAGGCAACTAAGGTTAAAAGAAAAACTAGATGATGCAGGGATTCCAGAAATGCTAATTTATAGTTATAGGATATAATAACAGAAAATTGAATGTCTGTTCAAGTTTATATCTGTCCCATCTGCATAGAGTCAAAGCAGGGTTATCTGATTTTCATACCATTTGCTTGGACTGTGTTAACTTTCCAGAATGTACCTCTTTAATGATTCATCTATTCCTTCCTAAAGGACATCTTTACATTTTTTGACATTCATGTCCCATCCTCCTACATTCTCAGATGAAGTGAATAGGAATATGGGGGGGGGGGGAAGGTGCATTGGTGAAGACTACATGAATTACTTTTATAGGAAAAGAATCGACACAGTCTGATTATCAACAGATACTGATACAAAAAAGGCAACATTTAATATTTTTGACATTGTGGTAAAATGCAACAAGTAAGATAACCTCAATATAAGAAAAGTAGTTTATTATAAGAATCAGACAAAAACTGATGTTAAAAATGTATTTCACAATTAACTTTGTGTCAGCCAATCAGTTTAATGAACTCAACTATTGATTATATTGGTTATGCTTGCTTTAGCCATACTGCTAAATAAAAATACATAGAAACTAGATTGAATATGTACAGTTATATGTACGAGGAATAGAGTTTTAATACATGTTCATTTGATGCTATATATTTTCTTTCTCCTGTCCACAAATCTCCTTTACAACAAATCGTTTTGCCAAGCGTCAGGGCTGTGATCAGGTGCCCAGGCAACTGGTTCTTTTGGATCCAGAAATAATGTGCACTCCAGTGAATAAAAAAAGATTTTAAGTTTTATTATTTAACTGTAGCAAACAGATTTAAAAGCATAACATTAAGAGCATTACATACCGCAAGGTGATACCCAGATCTCATAAGCTGTCCAAAGCTCCTTAATAATGACAGCAGAGATACTCTCTTTTCCACAGAACCCACTGGTTAGCTTCTGTGCATAAGCTCCCCACAAACAACAACCCCAAGGCTTTTACCAAAACCTGGCACCACAGCTTCACATCTCTGCTATGGTCATGAGATTGCAGGATCTGACTTTGACTGGATGGCAGATGGTTTTAGGATGGGAACTGAAAGTCTGAGACTTTCACAGGTTTGCAGCTATGTGAAGATTCCTGCCCTCTTCTCCTTACTCAGCAACAAAGAGTGAAAAACAAGCAGGTTAGCTCAGAATGAGCTCTAAAGTTCTAGACTTTTCTTAATATGAAAGAGAAATCAAAATATGTCACTAAACTTCTTGAAATAACAATGGCATTCTGCCATTGCCACTATATAAGTCCCACTGTTTCTTTAAAGCATGTAAAAACCAGCACCAAAAATATATCCATTAACAGAAGCAATTGAGCATCATTTTATAATCATGCTGTAACTCATGCAATTATCAAATGTGCCTTTAGATATGGGATTATGTTACTTCTTTGAATCAGAAAGCTGGAAATAAGCTAAGGCTGAATTAAGAGATTGAAAGCAGGCATTTAAAGTCTTAATACATGGAAATGGGAGAGATCAGAAATGGCAGCAAAACAATGGAATACAGCTTTGAAGATTTACAGGCTGGATGCACAGTGAAACTCATTGATATTTCTGTTCATTTTACCCAAATGGGACAGGAGGAACAAAGCTTTTTAGAGCTGCAGTCTCCAACCAACCTGTCATAGCTGCTACCAGAAGTTACGGTAATATATATTTTTTTGACATACAATGTAGGCAAGAAAGAATTGGAAATGCAACCTTGATAATAACTGTGCTTTAAAAAAACCCATCTTATAAAACATTTACCTGTTTACTTGTGGAAAACTGCAGTAAAAATAATTTTGTGTAATAGTAACCTGATTTCAGCAACTTGTAGATAATATTTTGTTTCTTCAGTTGTAACGACAAACAAGGAACAATAAGATACCTTTTTCCTGGGTCACTAGTAAATTTACTCACCAGCTAGTTTGGTTCTTTTTAATTATTCATTAGGCTTTGCCCATTGTAATATTTTCTTTATTAAAAACAAAGATTATAGTTTTGAAGAGATGTACCTCCTATTAATTACTATTAGACTGACAAGTTCCTGGGCACATGAGGAGTTGGAGTAAATTGAAAGTTCCCAGTCTATTGCATAACAAAACAAATTAATCTCATCTGAGATTTTTTTAATTTTGCATGGTTTCTGTACTCTTCATATTTTACATGCTACTCTGCTTTTCTCCTCACTAAAATTGTAATATATAAATGCATTTATATATGTATTTTGAATTTAGTAATTCAGATGACATTGTGCAACAAGAATAAAAGATCTAATGTATAACACCAACGAATTGCTCAATCCACATATGTGAATATGTGAATATCACTATTCTAAAGCTGCTGCTCCTTACTGTATACCTTTGTCCCTGCTGTCCATTTTCTCTCAGTTTTGCCTTTGAATCCTTTCCCCAGGGCAGGTTACAACCAATAAAACAGTCTAAAAATATTATGAAATAATATAATATAGTATAAAAAATCAACATCAATAAAATAAAAACAGAAAAACCGCTATAATAAAAAGTCTTGGAAAATGTTTGAGTCTCTTCATATAATGCTATAAAATAAAAGAAGTTGTTTCAAATTTAGTCCAATTTATTCCTTACTGTACTTTTCCCTGCTCAAAAATGAAATTGCTGCTGAGGTCAAACATGTCCATGATGGGACCCTTAAAAAGTGTCCCACTGATAATCTTAGTGCTTAGGAAGGACAGGCCCTTTGCTTTGGAACAAGCTCAGTTTGTGAGTCCATGGACACAGTTGCATCCTGTCACTCCTTCCTGTATTGTGATTTCCATTTTTTTTTCAGGGACAATCTGGTTCTTGCTTGGGCCCAGACAAAAGTACAATCTCTTTCAAAAGGTGCCTATAGCACATATGCCAACAGTGGAACTGAAGCACTTTGCCTGTTTCAGATCAGAATAAGTACCCAGTTCTAAAATAAGTGACCCTATGAACTGCTTGGGTTTAGATGATGTCATGCTTTTTCTCACTACTCTATAGGTGTACCTATGTGTGGAAAGGACCTTGGGAGACAGGGCCAAAGGATGCCGGCCAAGGGAACAGTCAGATAAGAGAGATCGTAGGCCACAGCAGGATATTGAGTGGGGCAAGAGGATCAGAAGGGACCCTCCCTACTTCCCTGGGCTATAAAGGAGACAGTGGGAGGATTGTATTTTTAGACTTGCAAGATTCTATTAATGTAGCTTTACAATAAAGTAGAATTAGCTGTATGCGGTTCTTTTTCTTGTTTGATCTACCTGGGAAAGCTGACAGGATAACACACTATTATGAGTATCTTGAATTAGCCTCAGAACGCAATAGATAATCTGTGAAGCTGTTTCAAAAGAGGACTAATGAGGAAGCTTTCTGGTTGTCCATGTTGCTGCTCCTGCTGCTGCATTCTGAGTTAGTTGCAGTGCTTGGAGAGCTATCAAGGGATATTGCATGAAGAGCATATACCCCTTTCATACTCTTCATCAAGAGCAATACTCCACCCTTGAGATTTCTGTCAGCCAGGCCAGGTAGTCCAGGCAAGAAGCACACTTGGAATTACTAGTTCTAACTTTATTGTAAGGTTTACGCTCACAGAATTTTGCAAGTCTGAAAGTACATTTCTTACCCCACCACACACACACTTGCCTTTCCAGCCCAGGAAACTAGGGAGGGTCACTTCTGAGATGTTTGCCAGCCCTCCCCCCAGCGCCTTCTGTGGACTCAGCTGCTGCTTATCTGACTGTTGCCTATCAGCTCTTCCCTGTCTCTCAAGGTCAGAGGAATGCTGTAGATATAATTTACTTGGACTTCAGTAAGGCATTTGATAAAGTAGATCACAACCTACTACTTGATAAGATAGAAAAATGTGGGTTAGATAGCATTACCACCAGATGGATTCGTAGCTGGCTGACAGGCCGTACTCAGCGTGTGGTCCTCAATGGAACTGCATCTACATGGAAGGAAGTGTGCAGTGGGGTGCCCCAGGGCTCTGTTCTGGGCCCAGTACTCTTCAATATCTTCATTAATGATTTGGATGAGGGGATAGATGGGGAACTCATCAAATTTGCAGATGACACCAAGCTGGCAGGAATAGCCAATACTCCAGAAGATAGGCTTAAGATACAGAAGGATCTGGACAGACTCGAACACTGGGCACTATCTAACAAAATGAAATTCAATGGTGAAAAAAGTAAGGTTCTACATAGGTATAGTATAGGTGGTACCTTGCTCGATAGTAGTAACTGTGAGAGGGATCTCGGAGTCTTAGTAGACAATCACTTAAATATGAGCCAGCAGTGTGCTGCAGCTGCCAAAAAAGCCAACACAGTGCTAGGCTGCATTAACAGAGGGATAGAATCAAGATCAAGTGAAGTACTACTACCACTTTACAATGCTTTGGTAAGGCCACAACTGGAATACTGCATCCAGTTTTGGTCACCATGATGTAAAAAAGATGTCGAGACTCTAGAAAGGGTACAGAGAAGAGCAACCAAGATGATTAGGGGGCTGGAGGCTAAAACATATAGGGAACGGTTGCTGGAATTGGGTATGTGTAGTTTAATGAAGAGAAGGGTGAGGGGTGACATGATAGCAGTGTTCCAATATCTCAGGGGCTGCCACAAAGAAGAGGGAGTCAAGCTATTCTCCAAAGCACCTGAAAGCAGGACAAGAAGCAACAGATGGAAACTAGTCAAGGAGAGAAGCAACCTAGAACTAAGGAGAAACTTCCTGACAGTTAGAACAATTAACCAGTGGAACAACCTGCCTCCAGAGGTGGTGAATGCTCCAACACTGGAGGTTTTTAAGAAGAGACTGGACAGCCATTTGCCTGAAATGGTATAGGGTCTCCTGCCTGAGCAGGGGGTTGGACTAGATGACCTCCAAGGTCCCTTCCAACTTTATATTATTATTATTATTATTCCCGCATACCATTACAGCTACCAACACATGAATCACCAGCACCAACGCTCTCTGCTCCTGTAGGTTTTTCTTTTGCTTGTATTGTAGCATTTCATAATACATGAAACAGCAAAATGGAGTGAATGTACAGCCGTGAAAGAACTGAACATTGAAGGGAATAGCTCTTTGTTGTTGATTTTTTTATTTTAGAAATTATTGTAGTTACAATTGTATTCGAGAGGACTGGGATGCCGAACCAAAGTACAATGAAGGAGAGAAATAAGGAAATATGCCAGTTGCAAGGCTCCATACGTATCTCTTCTTATTCCATTCCTAGGCTCATACTTCTACGCCCTCTTCATTCTTTCCACTCCTTGGGCACTGCAATCAGCATGAGAGGTTGCTACAGAACCAAAACCTCTCTTGTTGAAAGACACTCTAGCATTTACTTATTGATTCACTGCTATCACCTACTCACCTCTGTTATCGCTATGCTGAGTTCCATGGGAACGGATAACATTATATTCCATAGTAACAAAGGGAACATTTTAGTCCTGTGACAAAGATTACAAAGTATATAACATGACCTCAGCAAGGAGCAGGAAATCAGACATCACTCCAATTGTCACTTTAAAAAGAACCTTGTCCCTATCTTTTCTCAAAGCTGATACCATACAAAACATGTAGTAAGAAAGATTTATTCCTGTTTTTCTAACCTTTTTATCCATTAAATCAAGACTACTAGCAATAAGTGAAATACCCGCTGTCTGAGGAAGGAAACACTTCTTCAAAAATCCAGCTGGGATGTGTTACTGCCCCATTAAAAAGGGGGATGTAGCTGTGCTTGATCATTTGAACATTTATTTATCTAAAATTACCAAGAGCAAATTATAGACACCATTAAGGAATGGCCTTGAAGAATAGTGGGAAGATCCATTACCAAGGTAATAATGAGACAAGCCCATTCCAAGAAACTAATTTTAGAAAATGCCTCAGATGCCTCCCTAAATCACACAAGGATAAAGAGAGGGAGCAGGGAAGCACTTTTAGACTTGCAAGGTTGTTGCTGTAGCTGTTCTAATAAAAGTAGTTGTAGACACATATGGCACTGGTTTCTTAGTCTGATCTACTCTCTAGGGCTGACAATTCTCCCTAATTTGTTTCTTCCTAACTCGGTCTTTATTTTAAAATAATGGTGATTTGACTGAATTTCCAAACATTTTAAAATGTGCAGATAAAACATGTCATGTTGTTTACATGTAACAGGAATTGATATATTAGGGGATTGTGCCAGCTTTGTAAAGTAAGCTGTGCTTGCTCTGCTCTTTTGCGGGGTGGGAGTGAAGACAAAACTGTAATATATTCTGCAAAATAGTCCTATATTGTTTTTTAGTTTCCTGGTTTAATGGGGGGGGGGGGTTTAGAGAAAATAAGATGCAAGACAATTATCAAAATATCATAGTAATGCAAGCAAACATTTGCTTAGGATATTCCAGAGAGAAGAACATAGGGAAGAAAATGCCAATTGAAGATAAAGATTCCCCAAAGGCAATGGGACATAGGTTCACTTTATTAACAAAGTGGACAAAAGAACAAGAAAAATGTAAGAAACAAATTTAACTTTGCTTTTTTTGATCAAAGTAAGGCCTTTGGCTATGTAGATGTGGATTGTGGAACACGTTAAGCATAGAGCGGTGGTCCCCAATCTTTGCAGCTTGGGGGCCCGGCAGAGGGGAAGACTCTAAATAACCTGGTTCCAAGTAGGCCACAGCCTGGTAGTGGGCCACAGCTCTGGGGTTGGGGACCCCTAGCATAGAGCATGCCAAAATAATTTCAGAATAAGTGTTATGTATGCAGGCACCTGCATAGCAACAGCCACCAGGGGGCGTTGGCCTGAACGGGTTCGGCGGGAAACCCAGTTTTGGCGGGAAGGTATTTAAGGAGGCCAGGTAACCCTCATTCCCCAGTTCGCTACCCCCCTCTAATAAAGAGCTGAACTCACACACCAGCTGGTGTCTCTTCCTTGCGTCAGACGCACTACACAATAATAAGGAGGAAAAGATGTATATTATCCCCTTATATATTGAATATATAGTGAATATATTTTAAAAATGATGGTAGAGATAAACTTGGAAACTAAAATATTACCAGTTTTGGATACGCAGATTTCCAAACGTTAGCCAAAGTTAAAGAAGACTTAGGGAAGCTCAACATGAGAGTTAAAATGGAAAGTGGAAAATCTATCTAGTTTAATATTAAATATTAAGAGGACAGACGTAGCATTAATGTTAACTGGCATATCCAGTAAACTTAAAGTTGACAGCAAAGAAACTACTTTCTAATTTTAGAAAGACAGGCAATTACAGATTTAAACAAGAATGTGAAGGATACAGATATTTCTATGATAGCAAATATTAATACAGTTAAAAGAATGGTCTTTTCAAACTGGACAGCGAGAAACAGTGGAAGAAAAGAGATCCCTCTGAATTGTAGAACTGAGTACTGTATAGTTTTTAAGAACACCAACCAACCAATCAATCCTTGACCAAATAAAGACTGATCGCACCCGTGAAATGTTGATCAACAAATAGAAATTCATAATTCATATAATTTATGGATATGTGAGGTGAAGGTAAAGGAAGAAAAAAAAACCTCTGGCAAAGCTGAAGGATGTTGAATTGGAAGAGAACAAAAGATGATGAGATGGGATCAAAGAGATTCCTGCGCTATTCTTGAAAGGACTGCATGAGGCAGGTTGAGATGGCAGCATCCCTGCTGACATCAGAAGATGAACTTGACTCAATAGTGCCAAACTGATGTGAATGAGATGCCGAAGTTTGTACTTTATTGAAAACTCTAGAAATATTTTTTTAATGGTGTCAAACAAGCCTGCAAGTTCTCAGATTCCTTTACAGGGCAAGCCTTAGTACTGATGTTGTCTGACATGCCATTGCTCAGTTGCTTGCTTTTGGGTTTTTTGGCTAAGGTCATGTGTGAGGAATTAGTGTTCTCTCCTGTATTATTGTGACGCATAGCTCTGTGGCTGTATTATCTGAATCTTCCTTTGTTATTTAAAAGAACAGATTCTAGGGATAGGCTACAAAATGAACCTATTATGACGGAGACAAAGGAATCTGAAGGAAATATTTATTGAATAGTTTCTGCTCTCTCAAATGGTACTTGAGTTGATTAGCAATAATTAAAGAAAAGAGAGTCAACAATTAAACATACGGTAAATAACTCAACTGAAACAGTTAAAGCACATCAATAAAAAGACACAAAACCACCCACTCATGACTGTCGGTTTGGCACAGTAGTTAAGTCACTCCTGATAGAAACCAGGAGACCTTGAGTGCTAGTCCTACCTTAGACATAACGCCATATAGTGACCTTGGGCTGGTCACTCTCTCTTAGCTGTAGGAAGGAGGCGATGGCAAGCCACTTCTGAAAATGTTTCCGAGACAATTACATGGACTTGTCCAGGCAGTTACCAGGAGTCAACAATAACACGAACACACACACATACAGTATATACAAACACATACTGTACATCCCATCTCAGCAGCATAAGAACTAGTTTAAAAATACTGCTTGCAAAAAAGAAAATGCTTTTGCATCCTTGCATGCGGCAATAGAAAGAGAAATAACCTGGCTATCCTTAGCAGGCAGTTTTGAGACCCTGGGAGTAGCCACTTAGAATGCTCTTCCTTGTGTTTCCATCTATCATGCCTCCATGATGGTAAAATCAGGTGAAGAGTCTCTTCCAAAAAAAAACAACCCTTAAAGTTCTCATAACTTGTCTGGGACTCTAGAGTCTTTCAAATAACTAGTCCTAAATTAACAGGACTTTATAAATTAGAACCAGCATTCTGACATTTTTCCCTTAAAAAAGTATTAGAAGAGTTGCTTCAGCAAAGGATTTCTTATGATTCTTATCATTAGTCCACTTCATAGTGTGAACACAACATTCTGAACCAAACACATCAAGCATAAGACAATTTTATATAGAGCACACTGAATTAGTTCAAGTGGGGTATAACTAAAACATGGTGAGATCTGACACCATTATTTCTGTCTGATCTTGTAACTAACTGAATAGATTGGATAGCAGATCTAATAGATAGATAGATAGATAGATAGAGAGAGAGAGAGAGAGAGAGAGAGAGAGAGAGAGAGAGAGAGAGAGAGAGAGAGAGAGAGAGAGAGAGAGAGAGAGAGAGAGATCTGGAGCAGGAGCAAAGGGGGCAGTTCAGGACACATTGTATCAAATTTCTGTTTATTCATCTGTCTAGGCCTACCACACATTGGGCAATAGTATTTATTCTTCCTTTCCCCACAGCAAAAGACACTTCTTACAAAATCCACACCTATTCTTTATAGAATGCTCACCACTGTTTCACTGTTTGGTAATAGAACTTCCATTTAGCACACATCAATTCCCAGTTGTAATCTCTGACTTCTTTGTCAAGTCTAGGAAAAGTTCCTGTTGATGACCTGGAGTAGTATTGTCAATCAGTGTAGAAAAGAAAATTCCTGTTCTAAAACATGCAACACTCTTTGTCACAGATGATGGAAAGTCGACAAATTTATAAAAAGGATAGCCTAGCCAAAAGCCATCTTAAAACTGCTGTGCTGTGTTGCTGTCACGGACAATGGAATAAAGCAATGATGCGGTATACAAATTAAAATCATATTCTCAGTGTACTCTATCATTCCCATACCCAGTAAACCTATTGCAGACTTTCATAACATTAATTAATCCCTCACCCTTTAAAAAAATCTGGTAGATCCCTTAATAATAATGGGATTGCACCCAAGGCACCTATTACTAGTATCAATAGCAGGGGTCTTCAAACTTGGCCCTTTTATGACTTGTGGACTTCAATTTCCAGAATTCTTCAGCCAGCGTGCCTGGCTGAGGAATTCTGGGAGTTGAAGTCCAGAAGTCATAAAAGGGCCAAGTTTGAAGAACCTTGATCAATAGTAATAGGCACTTTGGGTGTAATCCCAAAATTACTGGAGCACCACTTTAATACCATTGGCATTGACAAATTCACCATCAGTCAGTCACCAAACTCAGCTTTACTGGAATAACTTATATCCTGCAATGATATCTCTAATACCATCAAACTTTAACATCTGCTTATCCTAGGACAGGGGTGTCAAACTCAATTTCACTGAGGGCTGCATCAGCATTGCAGTTGCCCTCAGGGGGCCGGGTGGGTATGGCCAGGGTGGGTGTGGCCTACTGGGTGGGCGTGGCTAGAGTGCATATGGCCTACTGGGTGGGCGTGACCAGCTCTACATCGTTCGCATCAAGGGTGCCTATGGAGGCCTGGGCAGGAGTGGGACAGATCTGAGGGTCTCTGGCAGAAGGAGGGTCTCTGGGCCAGGGCCAAGGCAGTGGGGGCCGTTCCCTCACTGTTTCCAGGATGGCTTCGCGGGCCACATGAAACCACTTTGCGGGCTGGATCTGGCCCCCGGGCCTTGTGTTTGACATGTCTGTCCTAGGACCTAGGTCTTTGGGAAGGACTAAATAGGTGGATAAAAAGGCCAAATCAAGTATGAACATCTGGCTGACTATGCGACAAACCATAATAACAATAACAATGATAATAAAATGGTTGTAGCAAAAGAAAGTAAAGGGAGTACCAATAGGAATAGGTGCCTTGTGTGCAATCCCAAAACAGCTGGAGTACCATGTGAACACCATTGGCATTGATAAATTCACCACCAGTCAATTGCCAAAGGCAGTTTTACTCAAAACAGCTTACATCCTATGGCCATACCTCTAACACCCTCAAACATTAACATCTGCCTATTCCAGGCATTTGAGAAGGACTTGAAAGGTGAATAAAAATGCCAAATCCAGTCTGAACATCTGACTGACTGTGGGACGAATCATAATAATAAAACCTCCAAGTTAGTCAGTGTCAGACTCTTAGTCTGCATTTGGCCATTTGGAGACCAAAATAAGTGATATGCATTTGTTGGCAGTAGCTTATCAATTACTTAATGTCACATCATTGTCCTTTATTTTTTAATTTTATTTATTTATTAAATTTATTGTCCACCCATCTTACCACCAGGTAACTTTGTAATAGATCTAAATTTATTGAATTTATATGCCACCTATCTTACACTGCAAAGCGACTCTTTAAATGGTATTGTGCATTAAATTAATTGATCTGTACTTCTTCCCATTATATAAAGTAAAATAATGCTGGCACTATCCTGCAAAATTGCACAACTGTCAGTCTTGGGTGAAACTTTTTTTTATATAAATCAAGGTGGAAAACATAGCATTTAGTAAAACTACACTGAACTGTAGGTCTTGTTTATCCATTCCATTTATTTAACTTGCTTCCAGCAATTATTGGATTATTGATGAAAGCTGTTCTCTAAAAAACTTTCTCTCCCCATCACTATTTTACAAAACACCTACAGATAAACTCATCTGAGCTCTTCTTTGAATGTTATAGCTGTTTATTGATAATTATGATGATATTACAAAAAACTGATCTTTATATTGTCCTTGTAATTTCAATTGGTCCTATTTCTATTAGACTGTTCAGTACAATTCAGAACTAAAAGAGCTTAATACAAACTATGTAATACAAAGGGCAAATATAGTGTCTAAAAACGTTGACATTTCAGGTTCAAATCCTTTCCCTGCCATGTTTCCTAGGTAACTTGAACAAATCCAGTTTCTCTTCCCAGATTAGTACTCAATAACAATTACTGTTATTGAAATTGGCTTAACAAAGCAGAAAAACAAGCCAAAAATATTTGCACCATTTCTTCTCAGCAATTCAGAACACTTCCTTCTCTAGTACATATCAAGTTGTTTAATTCCATATGCTGTTACAGGCCAACTACCAAGTACTGTCAAATTGAAGGTAAAAATGAACCAAATATTTTAATATTTAGATAATTTTGAATGACTTTTTAACAAGTGAAATTTATTGGGGATAATGCTAGAGGCCTCCAAACCCAAAATCAGAAGCTAATCATTAGTTGGATTTTGGCATAAAACTTCTGCACAGTCTCTAGTAGCTTTTGGACAATGAAAAGCTGGATAAAAAACTGGGGCTTGACCTTTCTGAGGGCATCTTTACATCACTACCACACTCTCTGGCATTTTGGAGACCTATTTATTTGCTTTTTTAGAAACATGGCTCCTCATTGCTAAAGGGTGGGGAACACTAAAAAAAAGCTGCTGTACTTAATTTTGTAAAATGTTTATTTCAAGTTCTGGAAGGCACAAAAGTGTATCTATGACAGAGGTAGGCAACCTTGGCTCTTTTATGATTCTTGGACTTCAACTCCCAGAATTCCTGAGCCAGCATGGCTGACTCAGGTATTCTGGGAGTTGAAGTCCACGAGTCATAAAAGAGCCAAGGTTGCCTACCCTGATCTATGGGTATGGAACCAGAGAGGGAGTAAACATTTTTGGATGCTTTTATCCTTTGAAGATTTGTCTGTGTGTGTGTGTGTGTGTGTGTGTGTGTGTGTGTGTGTGTGTGTGTGTGTGTGTGTGTGAGAGAGAGAGAGAGAGAGAGAGAGAGAGAGAGAGAGAGAGAGAGAGAGAGAGAAGGAAGAATGGAAAATTTCCTTTGAACCTTACATTATTTAAAAAATCCTATAAAAATTAACCAGGTAATATTTGTATTGATTTTAAACCAATCTTCTTTATATTTTTTAGTTCTTTTGGTAGGAAATATTAACATTACATAAGATAGGAAGAGAAAATATACTGAGTTTTAATATGCCTGTATTTATTTTATTTATCAGATTTGTTTATTACCCATGCACTGCTTCCCCCCACCCCAAAAGGAAAAAATGCTACCAAAAGAAAATGAAAGAGATGGAGCTAGAGCGCTCCTGCCAAGTACCGTAGCATGATTTGTGGGGCAATCATGTGTACGTGTGTGGGGGGGGGGTGTTCACAAAATGGGATTGGGAAATATATTAGGATACTGGCAGATGAGTATCTAGCTGTTTGTTTATTGTATTTGATACTGTTCGTTCCTTTAATAATTTCAGAAAGAGAATTAAAGTAGAAGGCATTCCAAGATATCATGATTCAAACGATGGCTTTTAAAAACCCTGAATAGGAAGCACTAAAACAAGTTAAACAATTGGAACCATGAAAGGTTGATTATTACGTATGGTTTGAGCAACTTCCTAAATTGTAACAAAGAGGAGGCTTGCTTCAACTCCAGTGGCAGATTGTTTTACTGTATATTGTGGTCCTTATTGCAGAGAAGGCGGAACCTACTCTTATAGGTGAAGACTTGTAAAAGGTATTCAATGGGTGATCTGTGGAGTGGATTGTATGGGAGTTGGTGGGCCTGTAAGTCGCTTTGGTTTGCTTTCACTGCTCATTCTTAAAGAAAAAAAAACACCTGAATTTATAAGATTAATTTTTCAATGTTTTTCTTCATTTCCCCATGACAATTGTTTCATTATGTGATTTGCCTTAACTGCAGCCCTTTTTTTTTACTCAAGGTTAAGCATCTTTTTTTTCACAGAACATCCATTCGTTATTTCAGAGGCTAATATAATCTGATGAGGTTGCCTAGTTTGGGTAATGAAACTGTTGTGTACTGGGTTCATTGCGCAGGAATGAAGACAAGGCGAGTGAGTTCAGCAAAGATCATGGTTTATTGCTTGCAGGATCTGAACTAGAGAACAGGGCTGCAGATGCAGCAATTTATACCCTGGCTCCTGGGCGGCAGCCAATAGGTTTGAAGCAACCTATTGCCGCCCTAGGGGCAACCAATAGCAGCGCTGGAGACAGGTTGTCTGAGGAGCTGGGAGCCATTAGCTAGCTTCCCTGCTCAAACAGCCTTCCAGCGATTACCACGTGGTGTTCCCTTAACAAAGCAAGCCCAATACATTACACCCCTCCCCCCTAGAACGAACAAACATTATAGCAACAACAGAAGTAATTACAGCAATACAATTTACAAGGGGTTAACAATGGTGTGAAAACAGGTTTCCTCTTAGCAGCTCAATAAGGCACTTAGAACATCATAGCTTCATTGTTCAGACAATCTTGTAGGTCAGCAGGCAGTGCAAGAGGTACATACAACATTATAGCTTTATTATTTCAGGACATAATCTTGCTGATAAGCAGGAGGTTTGCGAGCCCTTGTGGAACTCCTGGGGGACCCAGGCACTTCCTGGCCTACCAGCTTGCCTGCCGGGCTGGGTAGACCAGTGTCTCTCAGTTCAAGCAGTTCAGGATGGCTCGGTGCTCTCTGGCTGGCCTTTCCAGGTTGGCCCACCCCAGAGTCAGTTTGTTCAGCAGAGTTAGCACAGTGGCTGTATAACTCAGGTTGGCTTCCTCCGTCAGGGGACCCATGTTGCACTTCCAGGCTTCCCTCCTCTACGGCCAACTCCCCGTTGCTTTGGCTGTTTAAGCCTTCAGCGTCTATGCATGGATTGGCCTGGCTGTCAGTTTGTGGCCCCTGGTAAGGACTTATGATGAAGTCCTCGCTTTGTGGCCATTCTGGGAAACACTTCCTAAGCTGATCGATGTGGTGCCGGACAACTCGCCCACCCTCTAGGCCCACTTTGTAAGAGAGAGGGCCTGACGTTTTAGTGATTTTTCCTGGCACCCACAAATTCTCATGCCCATAGTTCCTGGCCCACACCCCGTCACCCACTTGCAGCCCCCTCAGGGGTTGTGGGCGAGAGGCTTCTGCTGCCACCCAGTCTGGATGCAACCTGTCCAGTTTTGTGATCAGTCGCCTCCCCCAGCGCAGCTCTGCTGGGCTTTTTCCTGTAGCTGTGCATGGCGTGGAATGTTGGCAAAACAAAAAATCTGCCAGTCTGTGGTGCCAGTCCCCAGTCACTATATGTTTCAGTGACTCTTTTGTGGTGCAAACCATGCGTTTGGCTTGACCATTAGTAAAAGGGTGAAATGGGGCCGACATTTCATGCCTAATGAGGTTCGCTCTCAGGAATGCCTGAAATTCTGCCGCAGTAAATTGGGCTCCGTTGTCAGACACTACGACGTCCGGCAGCCCGTGTGTGGCAAAGAGTTTCCTAAGCACCTGGATGGTCCTAGCAGTAGTCATGTTTGCAACTGGTGTTACTTCTAGCCATTTAGAGTGGCTGTCGACCACTATGAGGAAGAGCTGTCCCTGAAAGGGCCCAGCGAAGTCTATGTGAATCCTAGACCAGGGAGTGTGAGTCTCCTCCCACCTGTGAACTGGAGCATGTGGCATTTCAGGCCTTGATTGCTGGCATGTATAACAGCCATGCACCTGGCCCTCAATGGCCTTATCTAATCCTGGCCACCATAAGTAGCTTCTAGCTAAAGCTTTCATATGAACAATACCCAGATGGCCTTCATGCAGTGATTTTAAAACCCTGTCTCTTAGTGAGGTAGGAACTATGACCCTGTTCCCCCAGAGAATACAACCCTTGTGAGCTCATGTCTTCTTGTAAAATAACTCTGAAATTCAGGTCCTGGGCTTTTATCCAGCCACCCTGTGTGTACCCAAGAAAGCACTCTACTTAGTGTCTGCCGCCGTTTCTGCAGCTATGTCCCCTGCATGGAGGGGAAACTCTGGCAAGTCCTGAATGGACAAAATGCGGGCCGCTGGGGCCAGATCTGATTCAATTTGTGGCAGTGGAAGCCTGCTCAAGCTGTCTGCATGGCCCATCTCTTTGCCGGGTTTGTGAATCAGCTTAAACGTATAAGCCGATAAAAAAATAGACCATCTCAGCATTCTAGGGGATAATATGTGGGGTGTCTGTCTGTCTGTAGTGAATAACCCCAATAGCGGTTTGTGGTCTGTGAAGACTGTGAAGCCCCTGCCATATAAGTAGTCATGGATTTTTTTAACTCCAGCTACAATGGCCAATGCCTCTTTGTCAATTTGAGCGTAATTACGCTCTGCTGAGGACAGTGTCCTCGAATAAAAAGCAATTGGAACTTGAGTTCCATCTTTCTCTAAGTGACTCAAGACTGCACCCACCCCGTATGGGGATGCATCACATGCTAAGCAAACTGGTTTAGACTCCTTGAAATGAGTGATAGTGGAACTGACCGACAGAAGTGACTTCAGGTCCTGAAAACTTTTTTCGTGAATGCTAGTCCACTTCCAAGAAGCATTTTTATCTAGAAGCCTATGAAGTGGCTCTGCCACTGTGGCCTTGTTAGGAAGGAACACATGGTAGAAGTTGAGGAGGCCCAAGAATGCTTGTAGCTCTCCCTTTGTTTTAGGGCTAGGTGCCATCTGGATGGCTTTTACTTTAGACTCAGCAGGGTGGATGCCATCAGCATCGATGCAAAACCCCAAAAATTCAGTTGAGGGGACCCCAATACTGCACTTGTTCTTTTTGAGTTTGAGGCCTGCTTCTCGCAGCCTTTGCAGGATGGCTCTGAGGCTCCTGGCTAACACCTCAGTGGATTCTCCGGCAATAAGCACGTCATTAAAATAGGGGCAAACCCCTGGGATGCCCTTAAGTGTGCGTTCCATGATGCTCTGAAAAATTCCCGGGGCTACACTGACCCCAAATTGCAGCCACTTTAAACACCCCCCTGTGGGTTACAATGGTTTGTGCCATGGCCATGGCCTCATCAACAGGCAGTTGCTGATAGGCCTGAGCCAAATCTAATTTCGCAAAAATGGTGCCACCCTGCAAGGA
The DNA here is from genome assembly GCF_964194415.1 of Vipera berus. Lineage (NCBI taxonomy): Eukaryota > Metazoa > Chordata > Lepidosauria > Squamata > Viperidae > Vipera > Vipera berus. The sequence continues at coordinate 125,160,509 of NC_138204.1, read as the reverse complement.
TGCCAAGATGTGGCTTACTACTGGAACTGGGTATGCGTGTTGTTTGAGGGCCCAATTAATTGTGCATTTATAGTCTGCACAGATTCTGACTTCCCCATTGGCTTTGAGTGGTGTTACGATAGGAGATTCCCACTCCCCACCATCTACTGGTTGCAAAACGCCCTGTTCCACAAGTTTATCTAATTCCGTGTCTATTTTGTGCTTGAGGGCAAATGGGACCCTACAAGGCTTAATGCTGACAGGCACTACCTTCAGGTCTAGTTTGAATGTTATTGGCGGGCCCATGTATGTTCCCAGGGCTGAATCAAACACATCTGCAAATTCCTCGCATACTGTCACTAGGTCCGCGACTTGTGTCCGGTTGATTCCGGTTACTTGGATGCCTAGCGCATCAAACCAATCGAGTCCAATTAGGCTTGTTCTCTGGCCCCCTACTATGACAACATCCAGGTGCCCTGAAAATCCCTTAAATTTAACGGTCAAGGTGGCTTCACCCTTGACTGTGACTCTGCCGTTCTGAAAATCAGTTAGAATGATGTCAGAGGGCCTTAGCTTAGCCCATCTCTTACTGCGACTACATACAAAATCAAATGTTTCAAGGGAAATAATGGAAACGGCAGAGCCTGTGTCCAGCTCCATCTTACAGGGGACCCCTTGCAGCTCCACCTGAAGTCTATACTTGGCCTTAATGGGGCGGTGGGCCCCAGTACGGCAGATGCTTCTGTGCCTTGAGCAAAACCTCATGCTGTATGGCCACGGGGCCCCGGTACCTCTCATGGTCGGAACCTCTGGCTGGTGATTCACTGGCTGGTCCCTCTGATGACCTCTGCACACGGATGCAAAGTGACTGGTCTTCCTGCAGGCCCAGCACGTGGCTGTCCAGAACCTACAGTCCAAGCGTTGGTGGCGGCCGCCACAACCTGGACATCTAGGCAAAAGATCTGCCTTGTAAGTAGTCTCTTGTTGCTTGCTGCTGCGGTGCTGTTGGTCCGGTTGTCTGTACAACTTGTCGATTTCAGTGTCTTCTTCGGGGCCTTCTGTGTATTCTGCGTCCTCGTGGTGGACGGCTTCTTAACATTGCACTGTTTTGGCGGGCTGGATAGCTTGGACGGCTCCTCCGGAGACTTCATCCGCCATGACTTCCTTCTGTGCATCCGAAAATGATAGGACCTCTCTGGCAAATAGTTTCTGCTGTAGCTCTCGGTTGCGGAGGCCACAGACAAGCCGGTCTTGAAGTCTCTCTTGGACGTCTGAGAATTTGCACAAGAGTGCGGCCTGCCTCAAGGCTTTGATGTACTCGGATGCGGTCTCCCCTGGTTGTTGTATTCTTTGCTCGAAAGCATAGCACCATGCAATCACTGACATCTTTGGTTGGAAATGTTCTCTGAGCTTCTTTTTCAATTCTGCGTAGGAGACAGACTCCAACGGCGTTGGCACGAACAGTTTCTGGGCTAAATCAAACGTCGCTGGGCCGCACACAGAGTAGCGTGGCGGCCTTCAGTCCATCCTCGGTGACCTGGTTCACTCGAAGGTAGTTCTCTACCTGGGACAGGTACGAGGGCCCTTCTTCTGGTTGCTTGATGTTAAATTCTCACAGCCTTCCAACCTTAGGCATTCTGCTGGTCTGTGTGGCTGGTTCTCAGCGTCTTCGAATCCTGCCTCTCCATTGCCCAGGGACTGGTCCTCTGGGCACGTGGTCACTAGCGTGGCTGAGCTAGCCAACCGTAGAGGGGGAATTGCTTTTCCCACCAGGCGTGTGCTGCCTCTCCCCTAGTGACTTTCAACTCCAATGGAGAAGCAGGATCCCACCTTCATTGACAGTGTTGTGTACTGGGTTCGTTGTGCAGGAATGAAGACGAGGCGAGTGAGTTCAGCAAAGATCATGGTTTGAAGCAACCTATTGCTGCCCTAGGGGCAACCAATAACAGCGCTGGAGACAGGTTGTCTGAGGAGCTGGGAGCCATTAGCTAGCTTCCCTGCTCAAACAAACTTCCAGCGATTACCACGTGGTGTTCCCTTAACAAAGCAAGCCCAATACATTACAGAAACATCTGCAAGAAAGCATGCAAGGACAGAGAGCACCAAGGACCCCTCATTTCAATCCTGAGCTACAAATATTCTCCTTTATTGTTAGTACAATCTTTGCAGAACTCTACAGAAGAATGGCGTCTTTGAGTGTCTTGTTTTCCTGAGAGGGAGAATCAGTGATAAAATGGGTGCACAAAGTTTTTTAATTCATCCAGGAGCCTTTTACTTGTTCTGACACTTAAGCCTCACAATACAAATTTTCAATTTTACCTGAAGATTTTATTTTTTGAGAAATGTGATGAAAATTCGAATGACTTCTATACAGAGAGTCTCTTCACTAGACCTCTAAGAGGGAATCCAGTGCTAGGAAGCAAACTGGGCTACCCCAAATTCAGCTTGCTTTTCCATTTCAAAATTGAGGTCAAAATGAGTGATTTTGGTAAAGAAAAACATTTTTCTAAGGGGAAGCCTTTAATGTTTAGAAAGTTCTCCTTTTGTGGCTGGTTGCTGCTGCCGTTTTAGGGACATGTTTGTTTCTAGAAATAGTCAAATGGTGATGCCAAGGCCAATCAGAAACTCTGTAGTAAATGTTCTGTTATAATGCCACAGTTATTCAGGTTCAGCTATATATAGACATCATGAATGCAAATTCAAGGCGATTTGAGAAGGTGCCATGCTTTCATGATAAGTAAAGGCTAACTTAAAAATGATCAACAGCAAGGCTCCCTTGGCATGCTGCCAAAATCCTATGAAAAACCCAAGCCTAAACAGTAGAAGAAAACAATAGGAGAGCTTACCTATGTTCTATGGCTCCAGGAAGGAATGAGAGAAGACTCTCTAAAAATAGAGCTGTTGTTGTCGCAAAAATATTTCTGAGGACCTTGCATGAAGCCAGGATGGCCTTAGAATTTCTTTAGGATTTTTCTGTAATCAAAATGTAATAGCCATATTCCCTATTTTAATATGATGTTTTTAGTGATGTGTCAGAAATCACCTCCCAGAATTGCTGTATGAGGAAGATGGGCAGATTCTAAATGTGACATAAAATTAAAACAAAATAAAAAACAAAACAAAAGAAACGGGGGTTAATGGAGAACGTATTTCACAGAATTTTATAACAGCAAGATGAGTTTCTGGCACAAATCATTTCTGGATATTGGTAAAGGGAAAAAATGGTAAGACACACTTTCAGAGCTTAAAAACTGTGCTTTTAAACATGATAATTAGAAAACGCCTCCATTGTGGGAATGTTTGCATCCACTGAACTTCCAATTTGCGAAAGCTAGTTAGTGCTAGTTAGTGACAGATGAATGCCAAATATGGTAGAATAATATCTACCTTGAAAAATGGGCTGTAAATCTGCACAGTCAATTATAGCAATAATTTACTTGTCTCTATAACCTATTGAAATGCATACTTCCTAATGTAATAAAGAAGATAGAAGATTGCTAAGAGAGAGCTAAGATATGGCATTGTATTTGATTACACCTATTTCTGTGGAATTCTTCACATACCGTTCTAGAACCATGATGCTATTAAATGGCACTCACCTACAATGACAACAAATATATAACATTTGAAAAAGCATTGCTAAAATGAGTGTGGATATCTATAACAGGCAACTTACCCCATTCTCCCAATTTAGCACAAAAGTTGGCAGCTGCCTGTTGCCCTTCGTAGCTTAGCATTATAAGTTATATGAATGATTTAATTTCAGTAAGGTACTTCCAGGAACCTAAGAGAAAAGGGTAGATTGGGATCAGCATTTCGTTCAAAAATTGATTAGGATTATTTAGTGTAGTCAAAGTATTCAGGTAAGCACCAAGTGAGTATCCAACTAAGTTTCCAATATATTAAATACTGAGGTAGTCTAATTAGTCCTTCAAACATTGAAATATTTAATTTGGTTAACTAATTTGATTAACATCTCCTTCTGCATGTCAAAAAAAATGGATTGGTCCAAGGAGATCTACAGAGTTTTCCCATTAAAGAGGCAAAGTAGTTAAGACTCTCCTTATTTATATTGTGTGAACTTCAGAAAAGGGAGAGTTAAGGGAAAGAGAAAGTTACAGTAAGCAGTGATTGCTGTTTTTATTGTGGTATTCACGGGAGGTTATAAAAATATAGCTTCAATCAAAATGCCCAGTGTACAGTTCATGCATGAGATAATGGAACTAAAGATACATTTGTATTTCCAGGTAACATTTTAAAAATTGATTTATTGATTGATACAGCACAACTACGCAATTACAACTCTTAGATCAGGGGTCTTCAAACTTGGCCCTTTTACGACTTGTGGACTTCAACTCCTAGAATTCCTCAGCCAGCGTACCTGGCTGAGGAATTCTGGGAGTTGAAGTCCACAAGTCATAAAAGAGCCAAGTTTGAAGACCCCTGTCTTAGATGGTTATTTCAAAACGATATACAAAATCCATCCTTCTCACATCTATAGCTCCATCTCATATTTATTAACTTTTTTTAGTCAACAATTTTCTGACTATCTCTTTTCCTAATTCAGTTGAGTGCACCAAGATTCTTTCCTCCAAACATTTTCACTGTTTGACATCTCCTTTTTTTAGGACACTTCATCCCATCTTTGGGTTTCTTACCTTAGATCAGGGCTCTCCAAATTTGGCAACTTTACAACTTGTAGATTTCAACTCCCACAATTCCATTGCTGGCTGGGGAATTCTGGGAATTGAAGTCCACAAGTCTTAAAGTTGCCCCATTTGGAGACTCCTGCCTTAAATCACCAACTCTTTTGTACTGAGGGCAATTGGGGGTAAACTTTTTGGGTATGCCTGGAGAGAGTGCCTAGGACAAAGAATGGGTAGCATCACTCAACCTCTAACAAACTCTTTTTTTCCTTTCTTACATCCATTTCTCTCCTCATACTGTTGTTTAAACTGATCTTTGGTGCCAGGATTCTGAAACTGTGACCTAATATTTAATCTGACAAACAAGACTTCTCAGTGTCTGAGACTGCAGGAGAAAAGCTTCATGTAGTTCCCTCAGCTGGTGTAGCCTTGGGCATCTAGTCCTCCTTTTGCCAGATGAAATGTGCTGTTTGGCAAGTTAAGTTCAATTATTGCACTTTATATTGACATGCTGCTGAGCTAAGATACCACACACTGAGCATAATCTAAAATAAGATTAAATTTGAGTTGGTTGTAGAAAGAAAACATCATTTAAACTGCATGTTTTTCACTTTAATCTACTTCTGAGGTACAAATGTAGAAAGAAAATGTAATTTCAGTTCAGCTGCACCTTGTAATTATACCAAAGTGCAGTCATTGGATACAATACCAGCTAAACTGTCATTAAAGAAAGCTAATTCTTTTTATTTTACTTTCATGAAGAGAAAAATTCAGAAAACTAGGTGATCTATCAAATACTTCCCTAATTCTTCCTTCCTGAGAAGAAAAGAAAAAATTATGCTTATGAAAAAAAGAACAAAATGGACTTTTAAAATAGCAAATTGAATATGATTTGTGAATTTGTGTAGTTATGTTTTTCATAGCAAAAGTTGGCCCAGTATTTAATGCTGTAAGAAAGCTTTTGTATGATCTCAAACATCCATGTTCCACAATGTGATTATATAAGTGTAATTGTGCAATTGTTATTTCTCATTCTGACTGGCTACAATTCTCCAGATGTCTGGAGGGGATGTTTTAGCAAGAATGTCCAATTTACTAATTTTACTGGGCTTTAGCTTGTGCTAATTTGGTAGATCCCTTGGACTGCAAGGCGATCAAACCGGTCAGTCCTAGAGGAGATCAACCCTGACTGCTCTTTAGAAGGCCAGATCCTGAAGCTAAAACTCAAATACTTTGGCCACCTAATGAGAAGGAAGGACTCACTGGAGAAGAGCCTAATGCTGGGAAAGATTGAGGGCAAGAGAAGAAGGGGACGACAGAGAATGAGGTGGCTGGATGGAGTCACTGAAGCAGTAGGCGTGAGCTTAAATGGACTCCAGAAGATGGTAGAGGACAGGAAGGCCTGGAGGAATGTTGTCCATGGGGTCGCGATGGGTCGGACACGACTTCGCAGCTAACAACAACAACAAATTTGGTAGCCTTTCAATTAATAAGTTGATTGTTTTTCTTGTGTAAGTGGAGGATTCCCACATATATATATTAAAAGGCCCTGAATTTCTGAAATTAAAATTAAAAGGTTTTGCTTTGTCAGTGCCGCAAGATTCATGTGTTATTTTACTATTAGGTAAAATGGTAGGATTTTATTCTTTTCACATTTCCAGAATTCATTTCCATTCCTAGCATTTAGAAGGGAATGTCCAACTTCAGTCTTACTTATTGCTAAAAGAACTCTTCTTCATTATAGCCCCCCCAAAATTCATGAGATTGTATATGTAAAAAAGAAACAAATACTTCTATTTTTATTTGTATTCTTTTTTGTCAAATAAATAAAAATTTTGGTTCAACTCACCTGTATGGTGCATAATTTTCGTTCCTACTTTCAAATTCCATTCAACCCCTGCTTCTATTTTTAAAAGGACACAAAAATAAAAGTTATAAAACAATTCAATTTAATTTAATTTAATTTAATTATTGGATTTCTATACCGCCCTTCTCCCTAGGGACTCAGGGCGGTTCACAGGGCATATATAAATAGATATACAAAAATTAAAAGAGAATTAAACCATGCCCAATTAAAAATACAGCAATAGTAAAATAATAAAACCAATTAAAAAACCCATATTCCCCTTCAGGCCAGACCAGCTAACTCGAACAAGTGGGTCTTCAACCCGCGACGGAAGGATCGGAGGTCCGATGCCATCCGGAGCTCAACCGGCAGTTGGTTCCATAGTGCCGGGGCACCCACAGAGAAGGCCCCTGGGGGCCACCAGTCGACATTCCCTTACTGGGGGCACCCTGAGGAGGCCCTCTCTGTGGGCACGCACAGGGCGGAGGGGAGTTGACGCCGGCAGCAGGTGGTCCTCAAGGTATCCCGGACCCATGCCATGTAAGGACTTAAAGATCATAACCAAGACCTTGAACCTCACCCGGAAGACAACTGGTAACCAATGCAGCTCGCGGAGCAATGGTGTAACATGGGAGTACCGGGAAACTCCCAGGACAACTCTCGCGGCCGCATTCTGTACCAGTTGGAGCCTCCGAGTGGTCTTCAAGGGAAGCCCCATGTAGAGAGCATTACAATAGTCTAGGCGAGAGGTCACGAGCGCATGAGTGACCGTACACAGGGCATCCCGGTCCAAATAGGGCCGCAACTGGCGCACCAGGCGAACCTGGGCGAAAGCCCCCCTAGTCACGGCTACTATATGGTCTTCCAGGGTAAGTCGTGAGTCTAGGAGGACTCCCAAGTTGCGAGCCCTATCCACGGGGGGTAAAAGCTCACCCCCCATAGAAAGCGATGGAACATTTTGAATGTCCCGGGATGCCGGAATGTACAGCCACTCAGTCTTGTCAGGGTTGAGTTGAAGTCTGTTCCTCCCCATCCAGACCCGTACCACCTCCAGGCAACGGGACATCACAGCGAGGGCATCACTGGGGTGGTTTGGGGTCGAAATGAAAAGTTGGGTATCATCAGCATATTGATGATACCCAACTCCAAAACCACGAATGATCTCACCCAGCGGTTTCATGTAGATGTTGAACAGGAGAGGCGAGAGAACCGACCCCTGAGGAACTCCACAAACGAGAGACCTAGGGGCCAATCTCTGCCCCCCTGCCAACACCGACTGCGAGCGTCCCAGGAGATAGGAGGAGAACCACTGAAGAACTGTGCCTCCCACTCCCAATCCCCTGAGACGCCGCAGCAAGATACCATGGTCGATGGTATCGAAAGCCGCCGAGAGGTCTAATAGGACTAGGACAGAGGAATATCCCCTATCCCGAGCCCTCCAGAGATCATTCACCAGAGCGACCAATGCCGTCTCTGTGCTGTACCCGGGCCTGAAACCCGATTGGTAGGGGTCCAGATAATCCGCTTCATCCAGGACCAGAGGGAGCTGATGCGCCACCACACTCTCAACAACCTTCGCAAGAAAGCGAAGGTTGGAGACTGGACGAAAGTTGTTCAATACAGCTGGGTCCAAGGCAGGCTTCTTGAGGAGAGGTCTCACCACCGCCTCCTTCAAGACGGTGGGGAAATAACCCTCACTCAAAGAAGCAGATATGACCGCCTGGAGCCAGCCTCGTGTCCTCTCCCTAGCTGCATAAACCAGCCAGGAAGGGCACGGATCCAATAAACATGTGGTGGAGCTCAGCCTCCCCATAATCCTGTCCACTTCATCAGGGGTCACAGAATCAAACTCCTCCCAGATAACATTGACAAGACCGCCCGTGTCCTGATCGCCAGACTCTGCCCAGCTGGAGTCCAAACCGGTCCGAATCCGAGCGATTTTATCCGACAGATGTTGACTAAATTCCTCGGCACGACCCTGCAAGGGATCCTCCCTCACCTCCTGATTAAGAAGTGAGCGAGTCACCCTAAACAGGGCGGCCGGGCGATTATCTGCGGACGCGATGAGGGTGGAGAAGTAATTACACCTCGCCACCCTCATCGCTGCGAGATAAGACCTAATATGGGTTCGTAACCGCAACCGGTCGGATTCAGATCGGCTAGACCTCCAGCAGCTCTCTAGGCCCCGTTTCCGACGCTTCATCTCCCGGAGCTCCGCGGAGAACCATGGAGCTCGCTGGGATCTGCACCGGGTCAGGGGCCGCAAGGGTACAACCCGGTCAAGTGCCTCAGTGGCTGCCCTTTCCCAGGCTTCCACTAAGGCATCCGCCGAGTTGTGAGCAATGGAGGCAGGTGGGGACCCCAGCGCCGCTTGGAATCTATCAGGATCCATTAAGCGTCTGGGGCAGTACCATCTAATTGGCTCCGTACCCCCACGGCGGGGGGTGGCAAAATGGAAGACCAGCCGCAGGAGGTGATGATCGGTCCATGACAGGGGCATAATAGATGGAGAGCCCCCACCAAGATCATCAAACCACCATCCAGATAAAAAAACCAGGTCAAGGGTGTGGCCTCCCTCATGAGTTGGTTCAGAAATTACTTGCGTCAGGTCCATGGCCGTCATGGAAGCCATGAACTCCCGAGCTAGCTCAGATGAGCCTCCCAGGGATGGTAGATTGAAGTCTCCCAAAACTATAAGTTTGGGAAACTCAACCACCAACCCCGAGAGGATATCGAGCAGCTCGGGCAGGGCTGCTGCTGCACGACTAGGCAAAATGTACACCAGCAGCAAGCCCAACTGCGCCTCAGAACCAAATCTCACAAAGAGAGACTCACACCCGACTATCTGAGGAACGGTGGTCTCCCGCGGACATAAGGTCTCCCTCATAGTCACAGCCACACCCCCACCCCTACCATGAGCTCGTGGCCGATGTAGCACCCGGAAGCCTGGTGGGCAGAGGTCAACCAAAGGGACCCCACCCTCTGGGCCCAACCAAGTCTCCGTGATGCAAGCCAGGTCCGCGTGCTCACCCTCAACTAAATCCCTAACGAGGGGAGCTTTGTTAACCACGGACCTGGCATTCAGGTACACCAGCCGGAGCTCAGGAGGCTGCACATCCTCGCTCCCAGAACCTCGGGGAAGAGGCAGAGGGTCGGAGCGCCTCACCGCTTGCAAATAGCGGAGACGGCCCTCCCGGTAACGATACGGCCCTCTGACTTTCCACCTGCTGCCATTCCCCGTCATGGGAATCGGTAATCCCACAACCCGCTCATGAGCCCCGGAGACAACCACCCCCTGTTCTCCCCCCGAGCGGTCGGACCCAAGTCTGGCCTGAGCCATGGTTGATTGGCCACCCCCCATAGCCAGACAACCCCTATCTCCCACCCCTCTCCCTAACCCCATAAAAAATTTCAATAAAAAAGTAATCAGAGGCCTTCTATTAAATTTGTGTTGACGGCCCCTGCCCCTGCCCAGCCATCTCTCAGGATCCCAGAACTCGGGCCCGTCATCGAGGTTAAGAGTGTTTAAGGAGGCGGGTCGCACCCAGGAGAGGGGGGCACCCCTGAGGGCGTACAAGTCCGTGCTGGTGTATTGTCGCATGAGTCTAGCAAGTCCAGGATAGGCATCCCATTAGTTATGTCCATGGGAGGATCGAAACATGAAGACAGATATCTGGGTCCCCACCCAACTTCACTGCCACTCAGTTGGGTGCCCCCAGAGACAGGCCGCCCCCCGCCCTCTCACGATGGGTTGCAACTCTGTTCCTGGGGGTGAACCAGATATCCTCTGGGTAGGCAAACCCCATAGAGCTCCCACCTCTATGGGGCTGCAAATGGAAAAGTCAAGCCACTCTCCCACCGTGGCCGGTACCCAGGTGTGTCCAAAATCCAAGGGGAGAGGGGGGGGTAGGCAGGAAGATGATAAGTATGTATGTCCAAGGCAAAAAGGGTAGGCAGGCCAGGATAGTAAGGATGGTCTAAAGTCGCCGTCGTCGCTGCAGAGGCAGTCCAAAAGTGGTGCAGGAACCACGTCATCTTTGCTCCATTATGATGACCCGCGGTCGTCTTCTCCGCCTCTAAATGGCCCGAAGACACCGTCGCCGCCAAGATGACTGACAATCGCCCTCTCCACCGCCGAAACGGCTCGAGGGCGACACCGCCGCTGAAAGCGGCCCGAGGCGACCTGGGGCAACATGGGGACCCCACCGCCGGCGAAAGGGCCAAAAGCCCAAAAAGCGCCGAAGCCAGCCACCGGCCACCGCGAACGGGCCCCACAATCCCAGAAACGCCGGTGCCACCAAAAGCAGTCCGAAAGCAGGCCCCAGAAACGTCCCACCAGCTGTTGGCCGCTGAAAACGGCCAGAACACACCACCTTCGCTGTCGCCGCCGAACGCATGCCGCCGCCGCCGCTGTTGAGCGCGGGCCGCCGCCGGCGCCAAGCGCAGCCCAAAGACCACCGCAACCAGCGCCGGAGACACCCACGCCGTCGCCGCCATCACCGCCATCGCCGCCACCCGAGCAGACTCACGGGCGTCCTCCTCGCTCCTCGCCCGAGCAGACTCACGGGCGTCCTCCTCGCTCCTCGCCCGAGCAGACTCACGGGCGTCCTCCTCGCTCCTCGCCCGAGCAGACTCACGGGCGTCCTCCTCGCCAACCGGAGCCAGTCTGGGAACGTCAAAGGCAGCCCAAAACGGCCCGAAGCAGCAGGAAACGCCAGCATCGGCCACGAGCAGCTGCAGACCGTCCGGGAAAGGAACAGCAAGAAAAAACAGCCGGCGTCGGCCACGAGCAGCTGCAAATAGTCCGGAAAAGGCAACGGCAAAAGGAAACAGCCGGAGGGCAGCAGGGCCAGCAGACGGGCAGCTCGGTAGATAGAATCTAAGTAGGTCACTGCCAGCTTCGTCGACCTCCTAATTGCCTCGCTGCCTAATGCCATAAGCCCCCAATCCCCATCTCAGAAAGCCCGAAGGCTCATGAGGGGCTCCCAAGGGACGCCTAGCAGCTGGAGCTCGCGGAGCTCAGCCGAGCACGTCCACCATCTTGGGCATGCGTGGAATATATATATATATATATATATATATATATATATATATATATATATATATATATATATATATATATATATATATATATATATATATATATATATATATATATATATATATATATATTCTCCATATATATATATCTATATATATATCTATATATATCTTCTTCAATGTTGCCTCTAAATATTGACAGGTTTCAGTAAACATTGGTAAACATGTTTGGTGTTTCAGCATATAAAATTTGCCCTTCAATGTTTATATTTTCAGGTTGTTTATATAATTTATAAACATATGACAAGTATAAGAAGTGGAAAGAGGGGCACATAACTAAGGCAGAATATCAGCAAACAGCCCGTGCCTGCAAAGATGAAGTGAGGGAAGCTAAGGCTCAAAATGAACTAAGGCTTGCGACCAAAGTCAAAAATAACCAAAAAAAGCTTCTTTCAACATATAAGAAACAAGGAAAAAGTTAAGGAAATGATTGGTCCATTACTGGGGGAAAGTGGCAAGAAGATGACAAGCAACAGGGAGAAAGCAGAACTATTTAACTCATTTTTTGCATCTGTCTTTACACAAAGGGAAAAAACAGTCCAACCTACCAAAACCAGTGCCATAAAAAACAGAATAGAAACGCAAGTTAAGATAGGCAAGAAAATGGTAAGTGAGCACCTGTCCAGCCTAGACGAGTTCAAATCACCAGGACCAGATGGATTACACCCCAAGATTCTCAAGGAACTGGCAGACGTGATCTCAGAACCACTGAACTATATTTTGCAAAGATCCTGGAGCACTGGGGAACTACCAGAAGACTGGAAGAGAGCTGATGTAGATCCCATATTCAAAAAAGGGGGGAAAAAATATCCAGGAAACTACAAACCTATCAGCCTGACCTCAATACCTGGCAAGATTCTGGAAAAGATAATCAAACAACAAACCAGCGAACACCTTGATGCGAACAAAGTTATCACTAAAAGCCAACATGGGTTTGTCAAAAACAGATCATGCCAGACAAACCTTATTGCATTCTTTGACCAAGTGACAAAACTAGTGGATCAGAGGAATGCTGTAGATATAATTTACTTGGACTTCAGTAAGGCATTTGATAAAGTAGATCACAACCTACTACTTGATAAGATAGGAAAATGTGGGTTAGATAGCATCACCACCAGATGGATTCGTAGCTGGCTGACAGGCCGTACTCAGCATGTGGTCCTCAATGGAACTGCATCTACATGGAAGGAAGTGTGTAATGGGGTGCCCCAGGGCTCTGTTCTGGGCCCAGTGCTCTTCAACATCTTCATCAACGATTTGGATGAAGGGTTAGATGGGAAACTCATCAAATTTGCAGACGACACCAAGCTGGCAGGAATAGCCAATACTCCAGAAGATAGGCTTAAGATACAGGAGGATCTGGACAGACTCGAACACTGAGCACTATCTAACAAAATGAAATTCAATTGTGAAAAAAGTAAGGTTCTACATTTAGGCAGGAAAAATCAAATGCACAGGTATAGTATAGGTGGTACCTTGCTCAATAGTAGTAACTGTGAGAGAGATCTCAGAGTCCTAGTGGACAATCACTTAAATATGAGCCAGCAGTGTGCTGCAGCTGCCAAAAAAGCCAACACAGTGGTAGGCTGCATTAACAGAGGGATAGAATCAAGATCACGTGAAGTACTAATACCACTTTACAATGCCTTGGTAAGGCCACACCTGGAATACTGCATCCAGTTTTGGTGACCACGATGTAAAAAAGATGTTGAGACTCTAGAAAGAGTACAGAGAAGAGCAACAAAGATGATTAGAGGTCTGGAGACTAAAACATATAAGGAACGGTTGCTGGAATTGGGTATGTGTAGTTTAATGAAGAGAAGGGTGAGGGGTAACATGATAGCAGTGTTCTAATATGTCAGGGGCTGCCACAAAGAAGAGGGAGCCAAGCTATTCTCCAAAGCACCTGAAAGCAGGACAAGAAGCAACAGATGAAAACTAGTCAAGGAGACAAGCAACCTAGAACTAAGGAGAAACTTCCTGACAGTTAGAACAATTAACCAGTGGAACAACCTGCCTCCAGAGGTGGTGAATGCTCCAACACTGGAAGTTTTTAAGAAGAGACTGGCCAGCCATTTGTCTGAAATGGTATAGGGTCTCCTGCCTGAGCAGGGGGTTGGACTAGATGACCTCCAAGGTCCCTTCCAACTTCTTCTTCTTCTTCTTCTTCTTCTTCTTATTATTATTATTATTATTATTATTATTATTATTATTATTATTATTATTATTTAATTATTATTATATATTTTCAGGTTGTTTATGAGGTATGATATAAGTGGATTGTATGTCTACACAGAAAATGTTTTGTCCCTGATGACACCTAGAATTTCAATTACTGAATTGCTCGGATAAAATTTAGCATGATGTCTGCTGTACAGGAATTAGTGTTTTGTCATATTGATATACATTCTCCACACCATTTTTCAAATGCTATGTTACAGATAAAATGATGCATGAAATAGTCTTGACAAAACTGGGACTGTATCTTGAACAGGAATAGCTTGTGAGATAAATAATATGTTCTACAATATTCTGAGCAAGTTAGTTTCTTGTTAAATAATGTATTCAACAGTTATATAGTAGCTTGAGGGAGAAAGAATAGTAGAAGTTAAATTCTGAATGGCTAAATTCTGAATGCTAAAGTTAGATAAGCCTGATTTGGCAAATAAATATACTGCTCAAAAAAATAAAAGGAACAGAAAATAAGACATCCTACTATTAAATACAGTACATTGTGTTGTTTAAGTGTTCTCTTTATTTTTTTGAGCAGTGTATATACGGAATCATTGTAAGAATTGAGGTTATTTCAAGATGTCTTTTGCTACTCAGAAGTTAAAATTTATTAAGAAAGGCCTTAGAAATATAATCTGATGAGTTCTGTTTTCCAATATACAGTATTCTGCTAACTAGCAGAGGGTGAAATGAGGCTGGAAAGACAGACTTCACTAAATTTAAATTATCTGTGGGAAAACTTGAGCAAGAGAGAGGTTATAATATAAATATACTTTTAACTGCTGTGAAGAATATTGGAACTACTTCTTTATACCTTTGTATCTATGTCATTTTATTTATTTCTACTTCTATGCATTTCTGTATAAAAATGCATGGTGACCAAATCATCTTAGTTTGGAATATGTACTGAGAGGGAAGATTGGTTCAGAGTTGAAAGCAATATGGAATGAAAGCATGAGAACCAGCTGTTTGAGGAATGGTTTTGTATTTAGAAAGTCTTGTCCTACTTGTCCCTTGCATTCAGATTACTAAACTATGTTTTAACATTATCAATTTCAGATTTCTGTAAAATGACTCCTATAATTATTGGAATCTTTATACTGTTTCTTTGTAGGGAATTGCAGATATGACAGAGTGCTGTCCGTTATGTATTGGGCTCAATTGTAATACCACGTGGTTAGCTGGAGCAGCTAACAGCTCTCCAGCTACCCAGACTCCAGGTCTCCAGTGCTGCTATTGGCTGTCCCTAGGCAGCAATAGTTGCTTTAAACCTATTGGCTGCCACCTAGGGGCTAGGCTATAAATTGTTGCTAGTTGCAGCCCAGTTCTCAGTTCAGATCCTGCAAGCAAATAACCATGAGCTTTGTTGAACTGACTTGCCTCGTCTCCTTTCCTGCATGAAGAACCCGCTACATAACACTGGCGATGAAGGTGGGATCCTGCTTCCCAAAAACAGCTGAAGTCCACTAGGGGAGACGCAGCTCACGCCTGGAGGAAAAAGGCATTTCCCCCCCCCCACGGTCGGCTAGCAAGCCATACTAGTGACCACATGCTCAGTGGATTCATTCCCTGGGCCTTGGGAAGCAGGATTGGAAACCACAGGAACCAGCCGAAGACAGAATGCCAAAGGTCGGAAGACTTTGTGAATTCGACGTCAAGCACCCAGAGGGATGGCCTTCCTACTTGTCCCAGGTAAAAAACTACCTCTGGGCAAACCAAATCACAGAACAAGGGCTGAAGGCCGCAACGTTGCTCTGCATGTGCGGCCCAGTCACCTTCGACCTGGCCAAAAACCTCTTTGCTCTGAGACCGCTAGAGTCAATTTCTTACACGGACCTCAAGAAGAAGCTGGGAGAACATTTTCAGCCAAAGATGTCAGAGATTGTCTGGCGCTTCACGTTTGATCAGCGAGTGCAGCAACCCAGTGAAACAGCATCAGAATTTATTGCGGCCTTGAGGCAGGCCACACGCCTCTGTAAATTTTTGAACCTTGAGGAGTGACTGCGAGACCGGCTCGTCTGCGGCCTGCGCAACCGAATGCTCCAACAAAGACTTTTTGCCAGACCGAAATTAACATTTTCAGAAGCTCAAGATGAAGTTATGGCAGACAGGGCCGCGGGGGGTACAGTCCAAACAGTCCAGCCCGCCCAAACGACAAAACATGAAAAAACTGTCCACCACAAGGACACCAAGCGCTTAGAGGAATCTTCAGTTGAAGAAGATCCTGAAGTCAACAAGCTTCACAAGCAAACCGACATGCAGCAACATAGCAGAAAACAGCAAGAGAACACTTACAAGGCAGTTCTCTTACCTAGATGTAAAGGGTGCAGCTGCAACCATTTTCGTGCCGATTGCAGATTCCAATCAGCCACGTGCAGGGCCTGCAGCAAGACAGGCCACATCGCAGTGGTTTGCAGAGCTCACCAGAGGGACTGGCCACCCAAACACCAGTCAGAAGATCTGACCAGGAGAGGTACCGGGACCCAGGGTCCATTTAGTGTGGGGTTTTGCAGAAGCTGTAGAAGCGTGTGCTGCACCAGGGCCCGATGCCACCTCAAATCTAAACTCAAACTGCTGGTAGAGCTACAAGTAGTCCCATGTTAAATGGAGTTGGACTCTGGCTCTGCTGTCTCCATTATTTCTCAGGACACCTTCAATTTCGTGTGCAGGTGCAGTAACAAATGGGCCAAGCTGAGGCCCTCAGACATAATTTTAACTGACTTTCAAAATGCTCAAGTTAAAGTTAAGGGAGAAGCCACCATGACTGTAAAATTTAAATGGTTTTATGGGCACCTGGATGTTATAGTAGTAGGGGGCCAGAGAACAAGTCTCATTGGACACGATTGGTTTGATGCCTTAGGCATTCAGATTACTGGTATCAACCGGACACAAGCTGCAAACCTTTCATCACGTTGCAAGGACTTTGCAGATGTTTTTGATTCAGCCCTAGGAAAATACACAGGCCCGCCTATCTCATTCAAGCTAGACCCCAACGTAGTTCCCATTTGGGTTAAGTCACGAAGAGTCCCTTTTGCCCTCAAACATAAAATTGACTCAGAAATAGACAAGCTTGTAGAACAGGGCGTTTTACAACCAGTTGATGATGGGGAGTGGGAAACTTCTATAGTCACTCCACTTAAAGCCAACGGGGAAATTCACATTTGCGCTGACTATAAATGTACTCTAAATAAAGTCCTCAAGCAACACGCTTACCCAGTCCCAGTGGTCAACCACATTTTAGCTTCTTTGCAAGGGGGCATTATTTTTGCAAAGTTAGATTTGGCACAGGCCTATCAGCAAGTGCTGGTTGATGAGGCCACAGCCGTGGCTCAGACGATCGTGACTCACAGGGAGGCTTTCAAAGTAAAGCATTTACAGTTTGGAGTCAGCGTTGCCCGAGGCATTTTCCAGGGGATCATGGAACGCACACTTAAGGGCATTCAGGGCGTCTGCCCTTATTTTGATGATGTTTTTATTGCTGGGGAATCTACAGAAGTGTTAGCCAGCAGCCTTAGGGCTGTCCTACAGACGCTTTGCGAAGCAGGCCTCAAATTAAAAAAGAACAAATGTAGTATTGGGGTCCCTTCAACAGAATTTCTGGGATTTCGAATTGATGCTAACGGTATTCATCCTGCTGAATCCAAAGTGAAGGCCATTAAAATGGCTCCTAGACCTAAATCCAAAGGACAGCTACCGGCATTCTTGGGCCTCCTCAATTTCTACCATGCCTTTCTGTTTAACAAGGCTCTTAGATAAGAGAAGCTCCATGGAAATGGACCAGCATTCATTTAAGCTTCCAGGACTTAAAGGCACTCTTGTCAGATAAATCCACTGTAACTCATTTTAGAGAGTCTAAACCAGTCTGTTTAGCATGTGATGCATCTCCTTACGGGGTGGGGGCAGTTTTGAGTCATTTAGAAAAGAATGGAATACAGGTCCCTATAGCATTTTATTCAAGGACACTGTCCTCTGCTGAGCGTAACTATGCTCAAATTGACAAAGAGGCCCTAGCCATCGTTGCTGCAATAAAAAAAATCCATGACTATTTATATGGCAGTGACTTCATGATCTTTACAGGCCACAAACCTCTGCTGGGACTTCTCACAACAGACAAACAAACCCCCCCACATACTTTCCCCGAGAATGCTGAGATGGTCTATTTTCTTATCTGCATACACTTTTAAATTGGTTCACAAACCTGGTAAAGAAATGGGCCATGCTGATGGCCTCAGCAGACTACCACTGCCACTAATGGAACCAGACCCGGCCCCTGCAGCCAGAATTCTGTCCATACAGGGCCTGCCTGAATTTCCCCTCCACGCTGGGGACATAGCTGCAGAAACAAGTACAGATAGAACACTTAGTAGAGTGCTTTCATGGGTACACACGGGGTAGTTGGATAAAAGCCCAGGTTCTGAGTTTCAGAATTACTTTGTCAGAAGGCATGAGCTATCAGCCCACAAGGGGTGCATATTATGGGGAAACAGAGTCATAATTCCCTCTTCCCTGAGAGACAGGGTTTTACAGTCATTACATGAAGGCCATCCAGGCATTGTCAGAATGAAAGCTTTAGCAAGAAGCTACCTTTGATGGCCTGGCCTTGATAAGGGCATTGAGGCACAAGTCCATGGTTGTTATACATGCCAGCAATCAAGGCCTGAGATGCCACACGCCCCAGTTCACAGGGAGAAAATGCACACTCCCTGATCTAGAATTCACATAGACTACGCTGGGCCCTTTCAGGAACAGCTCTTTCTCATAGTGGTGGACAGCCACTCCAAATGGCTGGAAGTAATTCCAGTTGCAAACATGACTACTGCTAGGACCATCCAGGTGCTGAGAAAACTCTTTGCTACACATGGGTTGCCAGATGTCTTAGTTTCAGACAATGGGGCCTAATTCACTGCTGCTGAATTTCAGGCTTTCCTCAGAGCAAATCTTATCAGACATGCAACGTCTGCCCCCTTTCACCTGTCCACTAATGGTCAAGCTGAATGTATGGTGAGGACAACAAAGGAATCACTCAAGTGCATTGTAACAGGTGACTGGCATCACAGATTGGCAGATTTTCTACTCTGCCAGCATTCTACACCATGCACTGCTTCTGGCAACAGTCCTGCAGAACTGCATTGGGGGAGGGCGTCTGATCACTAAACTGGACAGGTTGCATCCAGATCAAGTGGCAGCAGAAGCCTCTCAACCAAAACCCCCTAGGGGGCTGCATTGGGGGAGGCGTCTGGTCACTAAACTGGACAGGTCACATCCAGATAGAGTGGCAGCAAAAGCCTCTCAAACAAAACCCCCTGGGGGCTGCAATTGGGCAATTGGGTATGGGCCAGAAACTATGGACATGGGAATCTGTGGGTTCCTGGTAATATTACCAAATCTTCTGGGCCCCTGTTGAAGTGGGGCTGGAGGGAGGGCGAGTTGTCAGATGCCACATTGATCAACTCAGAAAACGGTTTCCAGAACAGCCACTAACTGAGGACTGCATCATGAGTTCCTCCCAAGGTCCCCAAACTTGCAGTCAAGCCAGCCCATACATGGACCCTCAAGACTCTTGCTTCATAACCGATGAGGAACTGGGCGTAAAAGAGGGGAGTCCAGAAATGCAACATGAATCCCCTGAAGGAGCAAGACAACCAGACTTCAACAACCGCTGTGCCAACTCTGCTGATCAGTCTGACTCTGAGGTGGGCCAACCTGGAGAGGCCAGCCAGAGAGCTTCTAATTCCTTTGACTTAGGTGCATCAAAGGACAATGGTCTACCTGGCCCGATGGGTAAGCTGGTAGACCAGAAAGTGACTGGAACTCCGTGGCGTTCCACAAGGGCACGCAAGCCTCCTTCTTATCTTGCTGATTACATTGTAAAATAAAGAATTATAATGTTGTCTGTACTGTAACTCGTTGCTGTACTGAAAACTGGAGTTATAATGTTAACTGTTTAGTGTGCTGTCAATGAAAGCCTATTCATTCAGATGCTATGATGTTAACTGTCTAGTGTGCTGTCAATGAAAGCTTGTTCATTCAGATGCTATAATGTTAACCCTTGTAACTTTTATTGTTTTTTTTATTTAAGGTTACTATGATGTTAAGTCTTGTTAATTGTATTAAGGCCAACTATTGCTATGATGTTGTCTGATCTAAGAGGGGAGGGGTGTTAAGTATTGGGCTCAATTGTAATGCCACGTGGTTAGCTGGAGCAGCTAATGGCTCTCCAGCTACCCAGACTCCAGGTCTCCAGTGCTGCTATTTGGCTGTCCCTAGGTGGCAATGGTTGCTTTAAACCTATTGGCTGCTGCCGAGGGGCTAGGCTATAAATTGGTGCTAGTTGCAGCCCACTTCTCAGTTCAGATCCTGCAAGCAATAAACCATGAGCTTTGTTGAACTCACTTGCCTCATCTCTTTTTCTGCGCAAAGAACCCTCTACATAACACTGTCCTTCCACTCAAGTTGACAAAAAAAATATCCCAGCATGAAAATGTATATCCCCTATCTCTGTTCTAATTCAATTGCCTCTATTTCCAGGCAAGGCTAGTCACCAGACTTTTCTTTTTAAGGTAATGGATGTCAAAGCCTAATTGTTCTTACATGCTGCCCAAATGTCTATGAAGGTTTTGAATAATTGGAAATACTACAATAATATTGTGGTATTGAGGGCTACTTAAGCCTGTCTCACTCATGGGCTACAGATGAGATGCAAGCAACATCATGTGTACATGTCAGAAAAAGGATGCTGCCAGGTTATATTTGTGCTGGAGAAAGGCTGGAAGGCAAGAATCCCAGCACTGGGAAATGGGGAGAGAAAGTGGGGGTCGTGAGTAAGCCATTCTTCATGTGTTCATTGTGACTGATGGAATTATCGACCCAAAACCCTGTTATTTAATCATATCTGCTATGTATTGGAGTAAATTATATGGGCCGTTATAATTGGATAACGGCTGTGTTGTCTGAAAGTTAATTGCCTGTCTGCCAGTTTGCAAGCTTGTATTTTTGGGCAGGAGAATTGCTTTAATTTCATTGGCTGCCGCCTATCAGAGGTCCATATAAATAGATGTCAAGGCAGCTTTTAGGGCTGCTTCTGTGTTAACCCAATAAACGTTCTGTTACTTTCACCTTCACCTTCGCCTCGTTAATGCCTCAAAGATCCCGATATTTAACAATACCTCCCCACTGTAATAAATTTCAGAACTCTCTTATCTTCAGTTTGAGTGCCATGATTCTTTCAGTGGTGTGATATAAGGTATTCTAAATGCTGCACAAGACATAATTTCCTTTGTTTTTATGTAAAGGTAACTCTATTGATTCTTGGATTTCTAGAGTCTTTTAAAAAAACAACAACACAAAGACACAGAGCATCTTGAGTTGTTCCAAAGGTCAGTTTAGTTAAATTATCCTTCAGATGTCATCCCAATAGAAATTTAGTGCACAGTTGCATGTCTTATATTCCACTGACAAGAATGTAGATGCACTCAGTTTTGCCTCTAGCAAAGACTCTCATGGAAATTCTACATCCACCTTGAAGCTCCATAGTTTCTCCCTGGAGTTCATTTTGATTTCCTATTGATTTCAGTGTCTTTTTTCACTGAAGGGCACTTGAAACTGTCAGTGTTTCAACAATAGAGAAGCAAGTTTCAACATATGCTACCAAGTCCACACTTCAGTTATCCTTTAGAGACCGTTTTTTTTCTCTTAATAATGAAATACAGTGGAATGCTTAAAAAAACCCTTTAATTACATACTTGAAAATACAATGAACTTTAAAAGGTCATCATTATTGAAAAATACAATAAAATATATATTCAAATATGTATGAAAATACACAAAAGTATCTTTGACTACTATGTCCTTCCATGCCCAGATAGGATTAAGAGCAAAGGACAACAAATGGCTCCTCCACTAAATCTCATAAGAGGGTGCATTGCAAAGTGAATTGCAAGTGAGGGTGCATTCCACCCCCTCAGGATTCTTAAACTGTTTCTGAAACCTACTTGAAGAAAGCAGAATCCTTACTCCAAAACTTCATCTCCAACAGCTGTAGATCACTGGGGATAGGCAACAAGATGGAGACTGAATGGACAAGCATGGGAAGGTATAATGAGGTAGTCATCTAATACGGCTCTAAACTATAATTTAGACATTTTAAATATTTTATCCGCTGATAGAACATTTTTATTTTTAATAAGAACTTTATCTTTACCAGCTCCTGAAGAGACAAGAAATAGAAGGAAACACACTTGTTCAAGTAATTTTCCCCCATCACAAATTTAAGAAATTTTCAATTATGTCTGAGTGGCAGCAATTTCCTATCAGTTCCAGAAGCATTTGGAAAGTGGTAATGGATTTTTGTACTTTCTTTTTCCTCCAGGAAACATGTGCCTCTTGCTTTCAGACTGAAGCATGAACTGAAACACCCTGTCATGGCTTCTGCCTTCTTCATGTTTGACAGATTCAGAACATCTGAAAAATACTCTTTCTTCCCTCCTCCCCCCCCTCCCCCCCACTCTTTATCTGGCATTGCAGCAAATGTGTATTTCTTTGTGTCTGATCATTTTGTTAAGCTTTGACTGTTTCAGCTTGGAGGCTAAACTCAGCTCAACAGACTCTGTTGCTCATCATTGGTATTTGTCACCAGAGAAATTGTCTAGGATGTATGATAGTGCTTTGAATCTTTCCTGGAAATGTGAACAAGATGAAGGGACTTTTTCATGTTTGGTGGACATGTAAAAATAGCCAAAATTTGAATTTTGGATTCAAATACACATATTGGATTCAGTTTTAGATTCAAATACATACACTGATTCCAAAGATTGTAAAATTTAAATTTCAATTGAAACCAGATACTCTTCTCTGGGGAGTAAAGGATAACCAATTAAAAACAAAAGTCATGGAACTTATTTTATACATAGGACAACTGCAACAAGCCTATTACATGCTCAAGAGTGAAAAGGTTCCAGATCACCCACAATGGACGAATGATTGGTCAAGATAATGGAATTTGTGGAAATTGCTAAATTAACTTCTTTGATTAGAGAAAATATCTGCAGAAACTCCTTACAGGTTTTTTTTTTGCATAAAACGGGAGAAAAGTACTTATGATTTGAAAAATAACTGGATAACCAAAAAGAGTGAGCTTTCTTTTGTAAACTAAAGTAAGTGATAATTTTGTAAATGTATTTATATTTGCTGCAAGGGAAACTAGAAACTTCATTTTCCCCCCCTTCTTTACTGCTTTTATTCCTTATTAGTCTGCAGGTAGTTTTTATGTTCTTTCTGTAGAATTTTCAAGAAACATATATTTAAATAGGAGGAAGAATGTGAGTTATAGATGTTTTCCATCTTGAATTATTTGTAAAAATAATAAAGGTGGGATGTACATAAATATAATAAAATAAAATTGAAATAAAACAGCATATTAAAAAAATAATCTCTGCTGCTCCAAAACTGGAAGGAGAGTTCCAGCACAGCCAAACTTGAGGTTTTCTAGATGTGCTATGCTACAATGCCACTTACCCGTGTCAAGCCTTTATTATATTGAAATTAGCTGAGCATAGCTTTGCACCTGATTAAACATTCAGGGAAACTGAGCCTCTGCCCTAGAAATGGTAGTAAATAGAGTAGTTCAACAACAGATTTACAGTTAAGAGACCTTTACTCACTCTATTGTGCTTATTCTTTCACATCTGAGAGATTCTGCTTAGCCACTTACTGTCACCTTTATTCTGATATATTCTTTCCCCCCTCCCTACAGTGTTTGAGAGATTCAGCGTGGTGTAGCGATTAAGGTATCAAGTTAAAAACTGGAAAAATTCCAATCCTAGTCCTGCCCTGGGCACAAAGCTATCTGGGTGACTTTGGGCCAGTTGCTTTTTATTAGCCCTGGGAAGCAGACAAGAACAAACCACTTCTGGAAAAATTGTCAAGAAAACTGCTGGGACTTGTATAGGCAGTTGCCAGGAGTCAAAGACACTGACCTGAAGACAGACAAGAAAATGGACAGAAAGACAAAGAGAGGGAGAGAGGGAGAGAGGGAGAGAGAGAGAGAGAGAGAGAGAGAGAGAGAGAGAGAGAGAGAGAGAGAGAGAGAGAGAGAGAGAGAGAGACAGAGACAGAGAGAGACAGAGACAGAGAGAGACAGAGACAGAGAGAGAGAGAGACTTCTTCCACTGATGACTATTTTTCAAAGAATAGTACTGTAGAATAGAGTCTAATTCAGATCTAGTCCAATTGGCCTTAATTTTGAGATGGCATATGGGAGGAAGTTGCAGATGTCACTTTGGCTCTGTTAGATGCCGTGGTGTGGTCAAATGGGCATCAGGTTTACTGGCCTGAAAAACAAGCACCGTGTGCATTATTTCTTCATGAGAGCAGCTGGGAATATTCTGCAGGACGAAAGTGTAAACCTTCTTCATCCTGGTCACTATGAGTGAGACTAATCTGGTTTGCTGCTACTGTTACCTTCTTTTCCTTGTCTTCAGCTTCTTTTGTTTTTAATGACTGGAAAGATTATACAAGCAGTTGGAAGGATTTCCAGAATTCTTCCCATATGAATGTTTAGAATATCCATTTCTTCTGCAGAAAGAGAAGAGCATTTGCTTAAGGCAGTAACTTCCCACAAAATTTCCCTTTGGAATCAACTTAGTTGCCGGTGATTTCTCTCCTTACAGCTGCTGAGATGATCACTGGATCCAAAGTTGGGAAGGAAGAGAAGAAAACTAGGATTGCCTGGGTTGTTCTACAGCCTTTTTTTTACCTCCTCTTGTGCTACTGTTTACCTTGCATTTCAGGCAGCAAATAATAAAGCCTCAAACCCAACAATTAAGAACAATTATATGAAAGTGCTACTGAAGCCCTGCCATGCTGCAATGGTATACCAAATTGCTGAAGTGATATCACGGGGAGGCAGACACTGAGTCAGGAGGTGGGGCGTCCATCTCAAAGTGTGGCCATGATTGGGGCCAAGCAATTTTCTTCTTCCAGCTCCCAAATGTCTCTGCTTGCACCTTGAACTGCTCATCCGATTTCACAAATGCACACAGAACCCAAGCTACGGTTTTAGGGGGGGGGGGAAACAACTTGGGTTTTCTCTCTGGCAGTAGCTCATTGCAAAGCTGGTAGAAAGAATAGTGATGGCCGGCTGAGCTAACAAATATCAATGGTTAATCTAGCATGGAATTTGAGACTTTTGATGAATAGTAGCTGGAACAATCTGACAACGCCTCTATGGCACATACCGTGAACTCTGTTCTGTGTTAGAGAAGAGGTTATAGATCAAGAGAGTAGGTACAGCAGCATGTGGGGAGCGGGGGCGGGGGAGAAAACAGAGCCAATCTGTAACTTTTACTGTAATAGCAGGAATTGGAAATTGTTTTATTCTAGTGACTGGGTTCAAAACTGTAAATATAATCTCTGGAGCCTGGACTTGCTTTTAACAGCTCTCTCCATACCACTTCTATGCTTTATCTGGTCTATACAGTATGTCTGAGGGAGAGACTAATATTTGGAAGTCACTTTAGAGTCTTTGACTAAAAATAAAGACAAATATTTTAAAAGCATATATTTATTTCCATCTATATCCCATCTTTTTTCAGACAACACCTAAGGCAGTTAGTGACAATGGAAACAATAAAAATGCAACACAACAACTCTGAAAACCAATTATAGTCAACAACATAAGAGAAATGTATCTATTATGCAAATTTCAATTCACAAAATGTGCTAGATGGTGTTAATAATCAGACCTTTTTAATTCTGTTACAAAGACCTTCTTAGGTATTGCCAATTAAAAGTAGTTTTTTAATCCTGTTTAAATTCAGTTGTTACCTGAGCTAGAACCTACTTCCATTTTATATAATTGAACTATGTGAATCAGAATTAGAATTCTGATCAGTACATTAATTCTGACAGTGAATTGGTTGATTATGTGCCATTAAATTGGTATTAATTCTTAGGGACCACTTAGTGATCAACCTGCCTCCTATGAAACATGATGCAATGTACACAATGGTGAAAGAAGTAGTGATACACAGCGGGTAGAACACAGTTTTTCCCCCACTATGAATTGATCTTTGATAGAGCATAAAACTAACACTCCCTCAGGCAAATGATATATTTTTACACACAGGTCTAGCTTTCTTTCCAAAGAGCACTGACTAAACTCATGCTTATACAAAGTCCGGACAAGTGCTTTCAAAACTGCCAGTCAGGCATTACCAGACAGATGATACTGCCAAAGCAGATGTCTGGTCTTGCCTGCAGCCAAGCCAAGATGGACAGGGAAAGCAATTCCCAATGAAACAAGGATACAACTACAGTAATCTGAAGTGGCCAGTAGGTGCTGGGCCAATCCCAGTCCATGATAGTGTCAACATCGACATCATGCCAGATCTTATGCACTGCAAATACTGTGTAAGAAAAATAGGCAAAACTCTAAATCTGGAACAGCCTAGGACAGCTTTATACTGCCTAAATGAGACAAAGGCTGTTATGTACTGGGCTCATTAGTAATACCACGTGGGTTGCTGGAGCAGCTAACGGCTCTCCAGCAACCCAGACTACAAGTCTCCAGTGCTGCTATTGGCTATCCCTAGGCGGCAATGGTTGCTTCAAACCTATTGGCTGCCACGTACGGGCTAGACTATATATTGTGGCTAGTTGCAGCCATTTCGCAGTTCTGATTCTGCACAAAATAAACCATGAGTTTTCCTGTACTCATTTACCTCGTCTTCATTCCTGTGCCAAAGAACCCACTACACAACACTGGCAATGAGGATGGGATCCTGCTTCCCTAAAAAAAGAGCTGAAGTCTATGAGGGGAAGGCAGCGCACGCCGGAGGGAAGAGGCATTTCCCCCCCCCCAAGGTCAGCTAGCAAGCTACGCTAGCAACCTCGTGCTCAGTGGACTCATTCCCTGAGCCTGGGAAGCAGGATTCAGAAGAAAATGCAGGAACCAGCAAAGACAGAATGCCGAAGGTTGGGAGACTTTGAGAATTCAATGTGAAGCACCCAGAGGAATGGCCATCCTATTTGTCACAGGTAGAAAACTACCTTCGGGCAAACCAAATCGTGGAAGAAGGACTGAAGGCCACAACGCTACTCTGCCTGTGCAGTCCAGCCACCTTTAACCTGGCTGAGAACCTTTTCGCTCCAACACTGATAGAAGCAGTCTCCTACGCAGACCTCAAAGAGAAGCTAACCGGACATTTCCAGCCCAAGATGTCTGAAATGGCTTAGCGGTTCAAGTTTGACCAGAGAGTGCCGCAACCCAGTGAATCAGCTTCAGAATTCATAGCGGGTCTGAGGCAGGCCGCACGACTTTGCAAATTTTCAAACTTAGAAGAACGACGACGAGACCGGCTCATCTGCGGCCTATGGGACTGAACACTTCA
This sequence comes from Vipera berus, assembly GCF_964194415.1. Classification (NCBI taxonomy): domain Eukaryota; kingdom Metazoa; phylum Chordata; class Lepidosauria; order Squamata; family Viperidae; genus Vipera; species Vipera berus. Next base: position 125,133,318 of record NC_138204.1, on the reverse strand, counting down.
GCAGAGACTCTTTGCCAGACCAAACTTAACGTTTTCAGAAGCACAAGATAAAGTTATTATTATTATTATTATTATTATTATTATTATTATTATTATTATTATTATTATTATTATTATTATTATTATTATTATTATTATTATATTTATATACTGCCCTTCTCCCGAAGGACTCAGGGCGGTGAACAGGGCAAATGTATACAAAAATACAAAAGTTAAAAGGAATTAAACATAATGCCCAAGGTAAAAACAGTAAATACAAATATTAAGAACAATAAAAACGCAACCCATCCCCCATCAGGCCAAGCCGGCTTGTTCAAATAAATGCATTTTCAGATCGTGTCAGAAGGAGCAAAGGTCGGGCGCCATCCGGAGCTCGACCAGCAACCAATTCCATAACTCCGGAGCGCCCACAGAGAAGGACCTCCCCCTGGGGGCCACCAAACGACATTTTCTGATCGGTGGCACCCTGAGGAGGCCCTCTCTGTGGGAACGCCCAGGGCGGAGGGAAGTTGATGCCGGCAGCAGGTGCTCCCTAAGGTACTCCAGACCCATGCCATGTAGGGCCTTGAACACCATTACCAGTACCTTGAATCTCACCCAGAAGACAACTGGGAGCCAATGCAGCTCACGGAGCAGAGGTGTAACATGGGAGTATCAGGAGACTCCCAACACGACTCTCGCGGCTGCATTCTGTACCAGTTGGAGCCTCCGAGTGGTCCTCAAGGGCAGCCCCATGTAGAGAGCGTTGCAGTAGTCCAAATGAGAGGTCACGAGCGCATGAGTGACCGTACACAGGGCATCCCGGTCTAGATAGGGCCGCAACTGGCACACCAGGTGAACCTGGGCGAAGGCCCCCCTAGTCACGGCCACCATGTGATCTTCCAAAGTAAGCCGTGAATCTAGGAGGACTCCCAAGTTGCGAGCCCTATCTACGGGGGGGGGGTAATAGCTCACCCCCCATAGAAAGAGATGGGATATTCTGAATATCCCGGGATGCCGGTATGCACAGCCACTCAGTCTTGTCGGGGTTGAGTTGAAGTCTCTTCCTCCCCATCCAGACCCAAACCGCTTCCAGGCAGCGGGACATCATGTCGAGGGCATCACTGGGGTGGTTTGGGGTTGAAATAAAAAGCTGGGTATCATCAGCATACTGATGATACCCAACTCCAAAACCACGAATGATCTCACCCAGCTGTTTCATATAGATGTTGAACAGGAGAGGCGAGAGGACCGACCCCTGAGGAACTCCACAAACGAGAGGCCTCGAGGTCGACCTCTGCCCCCCTGCCAACACCGACTGCGAACGTCCCAGGAGATAGGAGGAGAACCACTGGAAAACTGTGCCTCCCACTCCCAGTCCCCTGAGACGCCGCAGCAGGATACCATGGTCGATGGTATCGAACGCCGCTGAGAGGTCTAATAGGACTAGGACAGAGGAATGTCCCCTGTCCCGGGCCCTCCAGAGATCATTCACCAGAGTGACCAATGCCGTCTCCGTGCTGTACCCGGGCCTGAAACCCGATTGGTACGGGTCTAGATAATCCGCTTCATCCAGGACCAGAGGGAGCTGATGCGCCACCACACTCTCAACAAACTTCACAAGAAAGCGAAGGTTGGAGACTGGACGAAAGTTATTTAACACAGCTGGGTCCAAGGCAGGCTTCTTGAGGAGAGGTCTCACCACCGCCTCCTTCAAGACGGCGGGGAAACTACCCTCACTCAAAGAGGCAGATATAACCGCCTGGAACCAGCCTCGTGTCCCCTCCCGGGCCGCATAAACCTGCCAGGAGGGGCACGGGTCCAATAAACATGTGGTGGAGCTCAGCCTCCCCATAATCCTGTCCACTTCCTCCGGAGTCACAGAATCAAACTCCTCCCAGGTAATATCGACAAGACTGTCCACGTCCTGATCGTCAGACTCTGCCCAGTCAGAGTCCAGACCGGTCCGAATCTGAGCGATTTTATCCGACCGATGTTGACTAAACTCCTCGGCACGACCCTGCAAAGGTTCCTCCCTCACCTCCTAGTTAAGGAGGGAGCGGGTCACCGTAAAAAGGGTGGCCGGGCGATTATCTGCGGACGCAATAAGGGTAGCGAAGTGATTAGACCTCGCCGCCCTTATCGCTGCGAGATAAGACCTAATATAGGTTCTTAGTCGCAATCGGTTGGATTCGGATCGGCTGGATCTCCAACAGCTCTCTAGGCCCCATCTCCAATGCTTCATCTCCCGAACCTCCGCGGAAAACCATGGAGCTCGCTAGGATCTGCACCGGGTCAGGGGCCGCAAGGGTACAACTCGATCAAGAGCCTCCGTAGCTGCCCTTTCCCAGGCTTCCACTAAGGCATCCGCTGAGGTGTGAGCAACGGAGGCAGGTGGGGACCCCAGCGCTGCCTGGAACCCATCAGGGTCCATTAAGCACCTGGGGCGGTACCATCTAATAGGCTCCACACACCCACGGCGGGGAGTGGCAAAACAGAAGACCAGCCGCAGGAGATGATGATCGGTCCATGACAGGGGCATAACAATTGGGGAGCCCCCACCAAGATCATCTAACCACCGTCCAGATAAGAAAACCAAGTCAAGGGTGTGGCCTCCCACATGAGTCGGTCCATAAATTACTTGCGTCAGGTCCATGGCCATCATGGAAGCCATGAACTCCCGAACTAACTCAGATGATCCTCCCAGGGATGGTAGATTGAAGTCACCCAAAACTATAAGTTTGGGGAACTCAATCACCAACCCTGAGAGGATGTCGAGAAGCTCAGGCAGGGCTGCTGCTGCGTGACTAGGCGAAAGGTACACCAGCAGCAAGCCCAACTGCGCCCCAGGACCAAATCTCAGGAAGAGAGACTCACACCCGACAATCTGGGGAACGGTGGCCTCCCGCGGACACAAGGTCTCCCTCATAACAACCACCACTCCCCCGCCCCTACCCTGAGCCCTAGGCTGGTGTAGCACCCGGAAACCTGGTGGGCAAAGATCAACCAGAGGAATGCCGCCCTCTGGGCCCAGCCAAGTCTCCGTGATGCAAGCCAGGTCCTCATGCTCACCCTCGACCAGATCCCGGACAAGCGGAGCCTTATTAACAATGGACCTGGCATTCAAGTACACCAACCGGAGCTCAGGTGGCTGCACATCCTCGCTCCCGGGACCTCGGGGTAGAAGCAGAGGGTCAGAGCGCCTCACCGCTTGTAAACAGCGGAGAGGCCCTCCCGGGTATCAATACGGCCCTCTGTTCGTACAAGTAATGGCCAACGAAGCCGCCAGGGGCGCAGTTCAAACAGTACAGCCGGCCAAAACAACAAAGCAGGAAGAAACAGTCCAACATGAGGACGCCAAACACACTGAAGAATCTTCCAAGGAAGAAGAGCCTGAAATCAACAGACTCCAAAAGCAAACCAATGCTCAACACCACAACAGCCAGCAGCGGGAGAACACTTACAAGGCAGTTCTCTTACTTAGATGTAAAGGGTGCAGTGGCAACCATTTTTGTGCCGATTGCAGATTCCAATCAGCCATGTGCAGAGCTTGTGGAAGGACAGGCCACATCTCAGCAGTTTGCAGAGCCCGCCAGAGAGACCAGCCACCCAAACACCAGTCAGAAGAACCGACTAGTAGAGGTACTGGGGCCCAGGCTGTGATTCCTTCAGCCTGCCGCCTATCGGCAGCAAGGTGTAAGCAGCAGCTTTACGCTCACGCAATATCATGCCACATTGAACAACCACATTCCTGTCTCTGATGATTCTTCATTTGTATGTAACAAGATTTGTTTTTTATAATTGTCCTTGCTTCAAGATAAGCCTCTGCCTTTATGAAGTCTGCATTTGCCCCCTGCTTCATTTATATTGTCTTTGTTTCAAGTTATCTTTCTAGTTATGTTTCAAGTTATGTTTCAAGTCAGTCACGTAAGCCTGAGTAAGCAGGCAGGAATGTTCAGCCCTAGGCACATGCGCAAGATGGCACTAAGGAGAAAAAAGCTTACTTCCTGCCATGCTGTTTTGTACTTTCTTGTTCCTGTTAGAAACTCAATAAAAGGCGTCCGCGGGGACAGTCCGGGGTCGGAAGCTAGAGGTTGCGGAATGCTGCCCCTCTAGACCACCCGTGCAGTCCACGATACGCCAACTAAAACTGACTGCATGTGTCTGTGTGTTATTTTGGGGGATAGATAGAGAAATAGCATTAGCCTAGCCGATCCACATCCTAGACAACGGCAGCCCGGGAGAAGCGATTCGTTCCCATCCAGTCAGGACCTCACGGATCGCGACAACTGGGGGCTCGTCCGGGATCCCTCGCAGTAGTCATCGGTAAGTAGAATTTCCCCTTGGCGCAGTTCTCACAGGTGACCGTAGGAACGTCCGGCACCTTGAGTCGCTGAGATCAGGAAATTTTTCAACGACTACTCGCGCACGGCACGCAAGGAATGCCTCTTGTCTAGGAGGGTTCCTTCTCACTCTCATTCTTACGCACCTGGTACAGGCTTTCGAATCGTAAGTATGGGCTCCTCAAACTCAAAGACTACGTCAGGACATAGGGACGAGCTTTTTAATATAGTGAAGAGGGCAAATGTTATTTACAAAAGTCAAGGAAGGAAAATAACACATCCGGTTTCAAAAAAACAAATTGGAGACTTTTTAACCTATTTAAATTTATATTGTCTAAATTATCCTCAAAATGGCTCATTAAAGTTATCATTATGGAATAAATTAGGATCCTTTTTGCACAAAGAACCTAGAGCTCCTTTACACATTTTGACCACGTGGCAAGGACTCGTTGAAGCAATTAAAACTGTTTTTCCCAATGAGACATTGATGACAAATGAGCAGAAATTACAAGAAGGGAAAACCAATTTGAACACAGACAAAGACTCTCTAGTGACAAACCCCCCACCTTATAGTCCTCTTTATCCTTCTGTTCCCACTTCTCCTATCCAGTCTGATTCGTCTCCGGTCCCTAAGACTCCAACTAATGTTTCACCTTCTGAGGACTTACCTGATCCAAAACCATCCCATACTCCAACTAATGTTTCACCTTCTGAAGACTTACCTGATCCAACACCATCCCATACTTTCACTCTAACTGATACTCTTTCTTCTCCGGAATGTAAAATATCAAATGCCTTTCCTGTTACGATAGTTCCTGGTTTAGGTCAGCAACCGTATGTGTCCATTCCATTAAAAGTTATCAAGGAATTAAAGGATGCAGTAAATCAATACGGATTGCAAAGCCCTTATGTTAAGGGTTTATTAAATTCTTTGGTGACGGCTACAAATTATATGTTATTATATGATTGGCAAACTTTATTTCATATGTTAATGTCACCAGCGCAATATGTAATTTGGCAATCCGAATATAATAAACTCATTAATGAAAAGGTTCAAAAAGGATTGCCTCAAAGAGTGACACCGGAACAATTATTAGGGACAGGACAGTTTTCCACTATTGCACAACAACAAAACTCCTCTCCAAGATCCTTTTCCCTCATCCACGAAGCCGCCATGCAAGCTTTAAATCAAGTGGATGATGATAAAACAGGTCCTGGAACAACCTTTCTGAGTGTTACCCAGGAACCCACTGAGTCATATGCTTCTTTCATTAGTAGACTACAAACTACTCTGGAAAGACAAATTGCCAATAAAGCGGCTCGTGAGGAAATACTTATAAAACTGGCTTATCAAAATGCAAATGCAGATTGCCAGGCAATTTTAGACTCTTTCACAATATCTTGTTTGGGAATCTGAATTTTTGTAAATTGCAGATTTTATTGTTGTAAAAGCCATGGATGATGTGTGAGAGTAAATGCATGTAAAGGAGAGCAAACTATTTTTATTTTTTTGGTGGTAAGATTTTTGTAAAGTTTCTTTCACCCCCCCCCAACCCTGCTGTGTTACTTTAAGAGTGAGAAAGGGAAAGACAGCCAGAAGGAGGGGGGGTGGCTGGTCCTTTTAACCATTTTTTTTTCTCTGCTTAGAATTCCAGTCTGAGAAAGGGAGGTGGATGTGAAACTTGATGCCCACTCTTGCAGTTTCAGCTTGCAATTTTTTTACTCGAAAGAGGAGAGATTCTTTGTTGGACAAGTTTTTGGAATTCTTTGAGTTTTTAGTTAAACATCACCCAAAAGAAATTACTCTGATCTTTTTGTGGAGTTGTTTTTTGTTTTTGGTTTTTTTTGTTTTTGATGTTTTTGTGTCTGTGTGCAGGACACATTGATGGAAGGTGATATCTGGGAGAATTTCCCTCCCTTAATCAGCACTAACCTGTGGATTTTATGCCTTACAACAGGCTCTGAGATTGTTAATACAGGAAAGGAGGAACATATACACTGACTCCAAATATGATTATTGAATCTTCAATACTTTTGGAGAAGAGAAATGTAGAGGATTGATTAATAGCTAAGGAAAACAGTTGGCTCATGCAAAAGTTGATAGAAGGTGGAAGCAAAAAAGACAGAAGTTAGGCCAGAATGGCAGAAGGGCAGTGAATGAATGGATATAGAAGGGAGAAACAGACAAGTGGTTTTTAAGTTGGTTTGCACAGATTTGTGAATTGCATACATGAATTGTATGCCTTAACACAAGCCTTAGAATGCAGTAGGAACAAGAATGTACTATGGAAAGGGAGAAACATGGGAAGTAGAAGAAAGTGAGAGGTGGATGTTGCATGATGGGAGTCGGATGTTCCTTTTGCTGCTATTACTATTTACTGCTGCTCTTGTTCAATGTGAAAATTTTGGAGTGAATTCATTCATCCCATACGCCCAAAGTTTCTGTTTTAACCAGAGAAGCACAATTGGCTCAATTGATTTTTAATTCACTGAACGACAGCCTTGATTGGGCTGGAGATAGACACTCTTTTTGTGCCTATGTCTTTGCAAATTTGGGAATCATTTTTTCAAACCTCAAGTGAAAATGGTCAATGGATAACCAAGCAAACAACACCCCAACGGCCAGCTCAAAAAGCTGAATTGGCTGCTTCAATTTTGGCCTGTCAAATTTTTTCATTTCAACTTTTGAATCTTATTGTGGATAGCTTTTATGTTTATCACACAATTCAAGTGATTTATGGATCTTATTTATCCCCCTCCATTCAACCAGATTTGTTACAACTTTTTTTAACCTTGCAAAATTTGCTTTTTGAATGCCAACATCCTGTTTTTGTTGCTCACATTCGTAGTTATCAGCCTTTTCCAGGTTTTTTGCAAGAGGGAAACAATGTTGCAGATCAGGCTGCCTCTGGACCTTCAGCCTGTTCTTTGCAACCCCTCACCCCCTGGGAAAGTCATTCCTATGTTTCAATTGACACCTTCTCAGGATTTATCATGGCCACCCCCCAAAGGGGAGAAGCCACTAAACATGTAATTAATCATTGTATTCGGACCTTTGCAGTGCTGGGATGTCCAAACGAACTCAAATAGATAATGGTCCTGCTTATAGCAGTCAAGCCATGGCAGAATTTTGTCATCATTGGCAAATCACACACACATTTGGAATTCCATATAATAGCCAAGGCCAAGCCTTGGTGGAAAGAGCTAACCAAACCTTGAAACATGCTTTGCTATAAAAATCAGAACGGGGGAAAACGAAACCCCAACCTCCCAGCAATGCTAGAAATTCTTAACCTTTGCCTCTACACTCTAAACTTTTCAAACTTCACTGGCCATCCCTTAACCACAGCTGCAGAGCAGCATTTTTCTTCTTCTTCTTCTTCAGATCTCCCTAAGCCACAGGTGTGGTATCGCCAACTTCCAGACCTAACTTGGAAAGGCCCTGCAGACCTTATCACCTGGGGCAGAGACTATGCTGCAGCTCAACTGCCAGACAAAGTGCTGTGGATCCCTGGTCGCTACGTTCATCCGTATCATGCCTCCACAAACACAACTGCAGAACCCATTAAAGATGACAGCATGGTTTGTGACTTTTTTCAGTTTTAACACCACTGACTTATGCCACTAAAACACAATTCCATCTGAAAGCTTACCCCAGACGTCAACTCCACTTCACCAGCTATCCCATCCTGTCCTTTACACCTTTGACATTGGTTCCAGTCAAAAATGACTCTTTTCACACTGTTTTTGCCCATCGCATGGACCCAGAAGGAACAACCTGTTGTTAACAACGAGTCTACCATCATCATCTATGTGAACTCTGTAGCTCATGTTTCTGTGCTCATGTTCCTGTTCAAACTTGAAATGGTTTCAACTTTCAGGAATTACTTAGCTCCTGGTTTCCTAAATTACCTGGTTTACAAGCTATTGTAGCTTTTATTGGTATAATTGTATTAGGATGTATTATTTTACCTTGTGTCTTGCCTATTTTTATCAGAAGTATTACTAACAGTATTTCTTTTATTGTGCTTGACTCCATGGCAGAATTAGACAAACGATTGAAAGACAAAGAAAGGGAACGCTCCCAGCATTATACTTGGTATCAAGGAATGTTTAACTTCTCTCCCTGGCTGACCACCCTTTTCTCAGCCTTATTGTTGCCTTGCTTATTACCTCTTTTCATTTCAATGATTAAGCGATCTCTCGCTGCTATTGCTGAGGCAAAGGCTGCTGTCACTGTCAACACGCTCTTACAAAGGCATGCTTACCATCTGATTCCTGCTGACGACGAATCCCCTTTTTCCTGTGAGTCGGAGGACGATCTGGATTTTGCTCACTCATCCTCGCCAGAGGTGCCGGAGGGTCTCTCTTTCAACGATGACCATGAGAGCAGTACCAGCATGTACCTAGACTCCACACTTTGACAAAATAAAATAAAAAAGGGTGAAATGTGATTCCTTCAGCCTGCCGCCTATCGGCAGCAAGGTGTAAGCAGCAGCTTTACGCTCACGCAATATCATGCCACATTGAACAACCACATTCCTGTCTCTGATGATTCTTCATTTGTATGTAACAAGATTTGTTTTTTATAATTGTCCTTGCTTCAAGATAAGCCTCTGCCTTTATGAAGTCTGCATTTGCCCCCTGCTTCATTTATATTGTCTTTGTTTCAAGTTATCTTTCTAGTTATGTTTCAAGTTATGTTTCAAGTCAGTCACGTAAGCCTGAGTAAGCAGGCAGGAATGTTCAGCCCTAGGCACATGCGCAAGATGGCACTAAGGAGAAAAAAGCTTACTTCCTGCCATGCTGTTTTGTACTTTCTTGTTCCTGTTAGAAACTCAATAAAAGGCGTCCGCGGGGACAGTCCGGGGTCGGAAGCTAGAGGTTGCGGAATGCTGCCCCTCTAGACCACCCGTGCAGTCCACGATACGCCAACTAAAACTGACTGCATGTGTCTGTGTGTTATTTTGGGGGATAGATAGAGAAATAGCATTAGCCTAGCCGATCCACATCCTAGACAACGGCAGCCCGGGAGAAGCGATTCGTTCCCATCCAGTCAGGACCTCACGGATCGCGACACCAGGCTACTAATAGAGGTACCGGGGCCCGACGCCCCCTCAAACCTAAACTCAGACTCTTGGTAGAGCTACAAGGAGTTCTATATAAGATGGAATTGGACTCTGGCTCTGCAGTCTCCATTATTTCTCAAGACACTTTTAACTTTGTGTGTAGGTGCAGTAACAGCTGGGCCAAACTAAGGCCCTCAGACACAATCCTAACTGACTTTCAAAATGCTCAAGTTAAAGTTAAGGGAGAAGCCACTTTGACGGTAAAATTTAAGGGGTTTTATGGGCACCTGGATGTCATAGTAGTAGGGGGCCAGAGAACGAATCTCATTGGATTTGATTGGTTTGATGCCTTAGGCATTCAGATTACTGGTATCAACTGGACACAAACTGCAGACCTCGCATCAGTATGCAAAGACTATGCAGATGTTTTTGATTGAAACCTAGGAACAGGCCCGCCTATCTCATTTAAGCTAGATCCCAACGTAGTTCCAATCAGGGTTAAGCCTCGTAGGGTCCCCTTTGCCTTAAAACATAAAATTGATTCAGAAATTGATAAGCTTGTAGAACAGGGCATCAGTATGCAAAGACTATGCAGATGTTTTTGATTGAAACCTAGGAACAGGCCCGCCGAACAGGGCATCAGTATGCAAAGACTATGCAGATGTTTTTGATTGAAACCTAGGAACAGGCCCGCCTATCTCATTTAAGCTAGATCCCAACGTAGTTCCAATCAGGGTTAAGCCTCGTAGGGTCCCCTTTGCCTTAAAACATAAAATTGATTCAGAAATTGATAAGCTTGTAGAACAGGGCGTTTTACAGCCTGGTGATGGTGGGGAGTGGGAAACTCCTATAGTCACTCCACTTAAAGCCAACAGGGAAATTCGTATTTGCGCTGACTATAAATGCACTCTAAATAAAGCTCTCAAGCAACACGCTTACCCGGTCCCAGTGGTCAACCACATTTTAGCCTCCTTGCAAGGGGTACTATTTTTGCTAAACTTGATTTAGCACAGGTATATCAGCAATTGCCAGTTGATGAGGCCACAGCTGCAGCTCAGATGATTGTGACTCACAGGGGGGCTTTTAAAGTGAAACGCTTACAGTTTGGAGTCAGTGTTGCACCTGGCATTTTCCAGGGAATCATGGACCGTACACTTAAGGTTATTCAGGGCTTTATTTTAATGATGTTCTTATTGCAGGGGAATCCCCAGAAGTGCTAGCCAATAGGCTCAGGGCTGTTTTGCAGAGGCTTCGTGAAGCAGGCCTCAAATTAAAAAAGAGCAAGTGTAGTATTGGGGTTCCTTCAACAGAATTCCTGGGTTTCCGAATTGATGCTAACAGCATTCACCCCGCTGATTCTAAAGTGAATGCCATTAAAATGGCTCCTAGGCCCAAATCCAAAGAAGAGCTATAAACATTCTTGGGCCTCCTAAACGTCTATCACACATTTCTACCTCATAAGCCGCACTAGCAAAGCCCCTCCACAGGCTTCTAGATAAGAAAGCTCCATGGAAATGGACTAACTTACATGAAAAAAGTTTCCAGGACTTAAAATCACTATTGTCAGAAATGTCCACTGTAACTCACTACAAAGAGTCTAAACCAGTATGTCTTGCATGCGATGCATCTCCCTATGGGGTGGGGGCAGTTTTAAGTCACGTAGAAAAAAATGGAACACAGGTGCCTATAGCATTTTACTCAAGGACATTTAGGCTCCTAGTCCTAAATCCAAAGGACAGCTACAGGCATTCTTGGGCCTCCTCAATTTCTACCATGCCTTTCTGCCTAACAAGGCTCCTAGATAAGAGAAGCTCCATGGAAATGGACCAGCATTCATTTAAGCTTCCAGGACTTAAAGGCACTCTTGTCAGATAAATCCACTGTAACTCATTTTAGAGAGTCTAACCAGTCTGTTTAGCATGTGATGCATCTCCTTATGGGGTGGGGGCAGTTTTGAGTCATTTAGAAAAGAATGTAATACAGGTCCCTATAGCATTTTACTCAAGGACATTGTCCTCTGCTGAGCGCAACTATGCTCAGATTGACAAAGAGGCCCTAGCCATTGTTGCTGGAATAAAAAAATTCCATGACTATTTATATGGTAGGGACTTCACAGTCTTTACAGACCACAAACCTCTGTTGGGACTTTTCACAACAGAAAAACAAACCCCCCACATACTTTCCCCAAGAATGCTGAGATGGTCTATTTTTCTATCTGCATACACTTTTAAATTGATTCACAAACCAGGCAAAGAAATGGGCCATGCTGATGGCCTCAGCAGACTACCACTGCCACTAATGGAACCAGATCTGGCTCCAGCTGCTAGAATACTGTCCATACAGGACCTACCTGAATTCCCCCTCCATGCAGGGGACATTGCTGCTGAAACTGCTACATAGAACACTTAGTAGAGTATTGTCATGGGTATACACGGGCTGGTTGGACAAAAGCCCAGGTTCTGAATTTCAGAACTATTTTGTCAGAAGGCATGAGTTATCTGCCCACAAGGGGTGCATTTTATGTGGAAACAGAGTCATAATCCCCACTTCCCTAAGAGACAGGGTTTTATAGTCATTACATGAAGGCCATCCAGGCATTGTCAGAATGAAAGCTTTAGCTAGAAGCTATCTTTGGTGGCCTGGCCTTGATAAGGACATTGAGGCACAAGTCCATGGTTGTTATACATGCCAGCAATCAAGGCCTGAAATGCCACAGGCTCCAGTTCACAGGTGGTAGGAAATGCACACTCCCTGGTCTAGGATTCACATAGACTACGCTGGGCCCTTTCAGGGACAGCTCTTCCTTATGGTAGTGGATAGCCACTCAAAATGGCTGGAAGTAATTCCAGTTCCTAACACGACAACTGCTAGGACCATCCATGTGCTGAGAAAACTCTTTGCCACACATGGGTTGCCAGATGTCTTAGTTTCACACAACGGGGCCTAATTCACTGCTACTGAATTTCAGACCTTCCTTAGAGCTAATCTCATCAGACATGCAACGTCTGCGCCTTTTCATCCATCTTCTAATGGTCAAGCTGAACGCATGGTGAGGACAACGAAGGAATCACTCAAGCGCATTGTAACAGGTGACTGGCATCACAGATTGGCAGATTTTCTACTCTGCCAGCATTCTACGCCCTGCACTGCTACAGGCAAAAGTCCTGCAGAACTACTTTGGGGGAGGCGTTTGATCACTAAACTGGACAGGTTGCATCCAGATCGAGTGGCAGCAGAAGCCTCTTGACCAAAACCCCCTAGGGAGCTGCAAATGGGCGATTGGGTTTGGGCCTGGAACTATGGTCATGGGAATTTGTGGGTTCCTGGTCAAATTACCAAAGCATCCAGGGCCCTGTCTTATGAAGTGGGGTTGGAGGGAGGGCGAGTTGTCAGACGCCACATTGATCAACTCAGAAAACAGTTTCCAGAATGGCCACTAAGTGAGGACTGCATCATAAGTCCCTCCCAAGGTCCTCAAACATGCGGCCAAGCCAGTCCTCACATGGACTCTCAGGACTTTTCCTTCATAACTGAGGAGGAACCAGAGGGAGAAGTGGGGAGTCCAGGAATGCAACATGGATCCCCTGAAGGAGCAAGCCAACCGGACTTCAGCAACCTCTGTGCCTACTCTGCTGATCAGTCTAACTCTGGGGTGGGCCAACCTGGAGAGGCCAGCCAGAGAGCATCTAATTCCTTTGACTCAGGTGCATCAAAGGACACAGGTCTACCCAGCCCACTGGGTAAGCTGGTAGACCACAAAGTGACTGGAACTCCAAGATGTTCTGCGAGGGCACACAACCCTCCTTCTTATCTTGCTGATTACATTGTAAAATAAAGAGCTATAATATTTTTGCATTGCAGCTTGCCACTGTACTACAGAAACTAGCATTATGATGTTAACTGTCTGGCATACTGTCAATGAAGGGATATTCATTCAGATGTTGTTTAATAACATTGTAACCTATATGGGTTTTTTTCTATTATTATTATTTAAGTTTGTTTTGATAATGAGTCTTGATAATTGCATTAAGACTAACTTGTGTTAATATTGTCTGATCTAAGCGGGGAGGAGTGTTATGTACTGGGCTCATTAGTAATACCACGTGGGTTGCTGGAGCAGCTAACGGCTCTCCAACAACCCAGACTACAAGTCTCCAGTGCTGCTATTGGCTATCCCTAGGCGGCAATGGTTGCTTCAAACCTATTGGCTGCCGCCTAGGGGCTAGACTATATATTGCGGCTCGTTGCAGCCATTTCCCAGTTCTGATTCTGCATGAAATAAACCAAGAGTTTTCCTGTACTCATTTACCTCATCTTCATTCCTGCGCCATAGAACCCGCTACACAACAAAGGCAATGCAATGAAGCTATACCAGGAAGAAAGTAACTGTCAGAGAAATATGGTAGATTACCTAAGATCAGCCTTTAGCTGTGCATAAAACTAGCAGCACCGTTGGACTGAAATCATTTGAAGTTGCTAACTCCTTCACTTTAGCCAGGAACCAAAACAGTATTTTTATGACAGAAATGTACAAGATTTGTTAAAGCACTTTAGAATGATGAGGGCATGTCACAAGGCAACTAACCTCAGGAGAAGTAACACAAATTTGGTTGGAGGCATTTGAGAAAGAACGAAGAACATTTCGTCTGAAATATGGCATACGCATTTTGTATTTGCCATCCATAATTAGACCTTGAATAGTTTTATTGTAAGCTTGTCTTTTTGTAACAAAATAAGTAATTCTAAGAGCTGATTTAATTAGGCTGGAAAGCCAAGTGCCCAGAATAGAATCCTTTAATATGGAATAAACGTGGCATTGTGCATTGATTTCTGCTTCTAAACATTTGTATTTGCTTTTTAAAGGCATATCTTATTTCATTTATACACAAGATTCTGGTCATAGGAAACCTATTTCTGAGCATTTGGTAGCTGGCATCCAAGATGCCATCAAACCTGATACTCAGAAGATATTAGGGTTGCCTGGGCTGAGTTTTTGAGGAACTGCTGATCTGAAATTCATGGGGTATTGATTAGCACCCGAATGTCCACAAAAGAGAACATTTCATTCATTTACTCAAAGAAAGTGGGAAGCAGGAAAGCAGTTCAAAGAATCCAAAGAAGTGGCACCAAGTATTTGATACTGCTGATGATAATGGTGATGGAACTGATTGTGACATTTTTGTTGCACTTCCTTTTCCATGTTTTTAATCTTAATACTGCATGAAGGCTCAGAGTGGCCTGGAGGAGAAGGAGGAGGAGGACGAGGAGAATTTATATGCTGCTCTTCTCCCAGTGACTCCGAACATCTACAATTGTTAAAACATTTTAAACTGTTTGGCTTTGTTTTTAAATATTAATAGTAATACTTTTCCTTTTTTCTGCGCAGCTTGAATTGATCATTGTAAACAGGAAAGAGATTCAGATATCCACCTTGGCAACTTCTAAAACTTCTGGTCTGATTTGAGCAAGACAGTCTTGTTACTCTTTTGTGATTTAGTATGACCTGAGTTCTATTTATGAGCAACTTCAAATCAGTGTTCCACAGGATATTTATGAATAATCATCAATCAGTAAATAAAGTAACATTTCCGCAGCATCCGCTTTTGCCTGTCTGCAGTCTGACCTCAGACATTGTAAAGTAGCAATGGTGCAAATTTCTAGTTTAACCTGACAGCTTCTTTCATTATACATCCGAGAGCCAGTTTGGTCTACTGATTAAGGCTCCAGGCTAGAAAGTGGGAGGTTGTGAGTTCAAATTCTGAAAGCTGGCTAGGTGAATTTGGGCCAGTCGCTCTCTCTCAGCCCAACTCACCTCACAGGATGGTTATGGGGAAAATAAAAGGAGGATGGTGTGTTGGATATGTTCGCTGACTCGAGATATTTGTAACAATAATAAAGGTGGGATGCTAATAAATAAATAAAATCTCCTTACAATCGATGGGTAAGTTGCCCACCTTCCCTTTTGTTGTCCCCCACTGAACCTCTTCAGCACCTGCTAGGATGGCATGGGAACCTCTTTGTCTCTAGGCATCTGCGTTTTCTTTTCTTTTTTTAATATATTTTATTGATTTTTTAGAACAAAAAAACCCTAGTGCCTAGTAAACAGCATGTTGTCTGGGTTCATATATTTAAAAAACAATCAATAATAGTTAACAATCAATAATGATTAATTTCTATAGTTCCGTAGTTAATATATTAATTAATAGCATGTTTCCTTGATATTCCATTTTTTCCAATAACATTCTCCTTTGTCAACATTAAACAAATATAGTTCTTAATGATTTCAATACATACAAGGTTATATGTAAACATTTTTTGTATTTATACAAATAACAATACCATCCATATATAGCAAGTTTTCTGGTTGACTTATGTTTCAATTGTTTTTGTAACAGTCATCTTATTAGGTCGCTTTCAAAATTCTTATTTATACTTAATTTCCCCTCATTATGCAAGCCATTTCTTATCAGTCGTAATTTTCTCAAAATTGATTACCTATATATCCAAACTTTTCATTTACATACACCATCCCAATATTTTCATATTTCATATATTATAAAGATAGTATACTACTTATATGTCTTGTAACATCCACCTATAACATCTTTTCTGATCGGCTTATGTTTCAATTATATTTGTAAAAATCATCTTGTTAGGTCACTGTGTGTCCTGTTTTCAAAATTCTTATTTAAGCTTAATTTCCCCTCAGTATTCAGATCATTTCTCTCAGTCATAATTCTCTCAAAGTTAATTAACTTTAAATGTCCAAACTTTTCATTTACATATATCATCCCAATATTTTTACATTTTATATATTGTAAGAAATACTATACTACTTATATCTCTTATCCCTCTTACTATAGGGCCTTTATATCCAAAATTATATATTCTTTTAACCATATTCAAACAAGTGTTTACTCATGTAGTACACCATCTGATAAGATGAATCAAGTCTCTTGAAACTAACTCTAGCTTTCTTCTTTTGCCAAATAGCTTTCCAAGTTAGCATATTTCGCTTGCCAGGGGGTTGTATTTTTGAAAGTATTGTTCGGAGTAAGAAGGATAAGTTGAGTAGGATGTACACTTTTTGTCTCCCAGAATCTAGTGATTCTCCTGGCAGCTCTATAGTCCATTTTGTTAAATCTTCTTTCTTATCCTTAAGTTTGTTTTGAAGTCCTGATGAATAAAATATCTTTTCCATTTTCATTGTTGTGGCAAGAACTTGTAGATTTTTTTCTGTTTGTGTTAAGTTGTAGTTCTCTTCATTTGTAGCTTCCCCGTTTAAATCACTTTATTCTAGTTTCTGTTCTGTTATCTGATTTGTTTGTTCATTCTTTACTGTCGTTTTCTGAGAGTTTTTTAATTGTAGGTTTATATTGAAGATGTGCTCATTTATGTCATCAAAGTTGTTTTTGATCTTCTTGTGGTTTGAATCCATTGTAATTTGAATCTGTCATAGCATTGCATAGATTACCTCTTGGAAAGTATTTGTCTTATCTTGGAATATTGCTCCTGTAAATCTCTGATGTTCCAGGCTAAATCCTTCAGGAGGAGATATTAGATGTAGTTTCCTGTCACTTTTAGATAAGTATGAAATATCCATTTTGTCTCTCCCCTCCAAATAATCTTTCACCAGTACCATAGTCTCAATAATTAGTCTTGTCAAACCAACCAATCTCAGAATCCAAACAACCAAATCTTATATAGTTCTTATCTTTATATAATGGTTTTTGTAATCCAGTGCATTTCCAATTGTCAAGGCATTAGTGAAGATAGTGTTTTATAACATTTCTTCTATTCAGGGATTTGTTATCATCCAGTCAGAATTACAGTCCAGAATATTTAGCCACTTGAAAGCCTTCCAGTAAATTCCCTCCTAGAAGATTAGCAAAGAGTAAAAAAATATCTTTTTCTGCAAACAATTCTTGAGTTTATACAAATAAAATTTTTTACTTTTTCTGCAGACACTTCTTGAGCTTATAGATAGCCCAGTATGTTTTCTTTCTTTGTTCTCAGCTGTTTCCTATTTGGCTAAGGGTTATTAAAGTTCAAGGGAACAGATTATTCTTTGTTTATGGGCGTCTTGCCAGTTTCTGAGTCGGTATTGCTATTGTTTTATGCTCTGATTCTCCACTAGATGTCAGTAGTTGTTTATTTTCCAGCTTTTTCAAACAAAGTGTTCTTTTTTTTAATAGTTTCACCAAAACTCTTTAGGATGTAAAATCTTAATGGTTTTCTTAATTTTCAGATTTAACCAGACTATGGTGTTATTAATTTCATTTCAGTATATTTCTTTCCTCCTTAAAAGTTAATTCACTGCTTCCATCTATGGAGGGGTGGGAATGTAGTCCCGTCCCTTCTCACTTTTGAAGAATTTCCTGCTTTGGGGATCTTTTCCAGGGAAGTGGTTATGAAATAGAAGAGAGAAGATCGATACTCACAGTTCCAAACACGCTGTTCACCATTGTTCTGGTTCATGCTCTTGGACTTCAGCTGCTGGTAGACACTGATGTGCAGTTAGCCTTTTTCCTGTTGGGTTGGAGAGCTTCCCCTGGATTGAACAGATTGACCATCATTGTTCCATGATCATCAGGGTGCCTCTCCTTTTTTTATTGAAAAGTTTTACAATACATTTTAAGCATAAACTCCTTCCCTCCCCCTCCCCCCCAGCTTCCCCTCCCTCCCCTCCCCCCAACTCCCCAGAGCTGAATACAGGGTATTGCCTCTAACAAACTTGAGCTAAAATATGCTAACCATCTATAAATACACTTTAAATCCTATCACACTTTAACTCCACTTAAACATAACTACAGTAAATAATAATACATCTTATAATTCTAATACTCATTCATATGCTAAATGAAATTTTTTAGTCCCATATTTATTCTGAATATAATCGATCCATCTTCTCCATTCTGAAATATATCTCTGTTGCGATTATTCTTTCAAATATGCTGTAATTTTTGCCATTTCTGCCAAGTTTGAAACTTTTAAAGTCCGCTCTTCTATAGTAGGCAGTTCCTCCTTCTTCCAGTATTGCGAAACCAAAAGTCTTGCTGCCGTTATTAAATTCAACATCAATTTAGTTTCTATAACAGTACAATCTGTAATAATACCCAACAGAAATAACTGTGGAGAAAACCTTATCTTTTTCTTAAATATCTTCTGCATATTCCACCGAATTTTAATCCAAAAAGCTTTAACTTTTTTACAAGTCCACCATATATGGTAGTACGTTGCATCCTCACAACCATACCTCCAACATTTAGGCTGATAATTTGGATACATACATGCTAATTTTTTAGGATCTAAATGCCATCTATAAAACATTTTATAAAAATTCTCTCTTAAATTTTGTGCCTGAGTAAATTTTACATTTCTGACCCAAACTTTTTCCCAGGTATCCATCATTATTGGCTCCTGAATATTCTGGGCCCATTTTATCATACAATCTTTAACAAGTTCCGTTTCTGAATCTATTTCTATCAATGCATTATATATCCTTCTTATATGCGCTTGACTTTGATCTCTAATTTGTTTTACCAAATTTTCATCTGTTGTCGAAATGCCAATTTTCTGATCTTCTTTCCATCTAGCTTGTATCTGGCCATACTGAAACCAAGTTTGTACTATTTTTCCTTCTTTTAAAATATTAAATGGCTTTAATTGCCATACATTCCTTTCCAGTCTAAAAATATCTTTATATGTAATCACATCATGTTTAAATCCCAAACTTATATTTTCTATCGCATGTTTAGGTATTGCCCAAATTGGTATTTTATAATTTAACTTGTATCGATATTTTTTCCAAACTCGCAACAGGGCATACCTTAATATATGTGTCTTAAAAACATTATCCACCTTTTTATCATACAATAAATATGCATGCCAGCCACATAATAAATCACATCCCTCAATAGTCAATAATCTTCCTTCTGTTAAATTAAACCAATTACTAATTGACGATAAAGCCGCAGCCTCATAATATAATTTAAAGTTGGGCATTTTAAGACAGGGTGCCTCTCCTTCTTCATCGCCTCTACAGGGCAACTTTAGACCCATTTAGGGTCCCCTGGCAGGGTGAAACCAGCCGTGGGGTGCAGAGCCCCACAATCCCTCATCCACGTCGCTACGGGGCAGAACCAGAATCCCTGGCATCTGCATTTTCATCTACCTAAATGGGTGCATGAATGAAACATGTTTTTCCTTAACCCATAAGATTTACACCAGAGGAAAGACTTCAAACCAGAGGAAACCATTCTTCCTTATCTCAGTTTCAATTTACTAGATAAGGCAAAGATGAGTTAATAAAAAAGGAGAAAAGGGTAAGCCTGCTTTTTGGGGAATTCCATCATTTTCTGCACCTCCAGACTGTTTGAAGGATTAGGCCAAATAACAAGAAACTAGATAAATGGTTTTCATACATTCCTGTTTCTCCTTCTCATTTCATCTAATAATAGTTAAGCAAGTCACTGTGTTTAATAGACAAAAGGAATATCATGTGACTCTTGTGTTTCCCTCTCTTCAAGGGGCAGTTTAGATAAAATTGAACCTTTTCTGTCTTCATCACTTACTCCTTAAATATAGCTATTATTTCAAATACAAAGAACGTATCCATATTGTATTCACTGTTGGCTGGGCTAAGCTCATATCCTGTATTCAAGACAACTATGTCATGAACATTTTTTTAATGAGATGTTCTGCCACTTAATTTCTCAGTATTCTGCAGGCATTCTGCTTATGTTCAGGAGCACATCTGTCACAAGGGACCTGGCTGAATTCATATCTCCAGCCCCAACATCTGCTAAGTCGGTTCACAAATGGAATCTAAGTGGCTACTGAGGAAAACAGGTGAGATGATTCTATAAATGTCAACAGATCAACAGTTCTGCTGAAATTAAGATCAGAAAACACCAGGAAAATGTCTTTTTCATTAAGAAATCCCTCAAAATGGAAATTAATCCTAAAAACCCCAAGAATATAGGGATTGAAAAGAAGACTGAAGAAGCAGCTGGCTTTTACAAAAAGTAGACAGTAATCTTCAACCAGTTCTGAACTACTCTGATATTATACCAGTTGTGTGTTTTAAAGAACCTTATGAATATGCATATTCAGTTGAGAAAAATATCTAAATAACATTTATGTGCAGCTTCCTTTGCTAATGTTGATTGTATAGCAACAGTGAAGGCCATTTGTATATACTGTAAGCATTTTCAAATCTGCATGCTAGCAGAGCAATTTTGAAAGCAATTAAATGTATTTGGATATATAAAGAAGCAGCAGGTTTACAATTTTTCCTGTCACATGCTGCATATATAATTTGAGAAATGATTGCTCCTGGAGAAATGGGTTGGATACATTTCAACAGAAACTTTTAAGGTTCCTTCATGTGGGATACTTTCTATTGCTTTTACAAATAAGCAAGATATTCTGGAGGGACAGTCTCATGCTTAGCATGTTTCTTTCCACAAGATAGGAAGTTTTGTTTCTGAGTAATAAATACACAGATAAAGTTCATTTCTTGCAATGCAAGCTATCCATCTTCTCTAAATATTTCTCCATACTGCTTGGGAATTGGAATTGACCCAACACATTTGGAAAGCACCATTTGAGAAACCTACTTTTTTCTTTTCCAGCCAGCACATAAAATACATACATTTAATATACCGTAGTTCACCAAGTATCAGACTTAAGGTGTTTCCAAATGGGTCTGATGCCTGCAAAATAATAATTTTAAAAATCATGAATATTTTGTGGAGGCAACAATAAAATGTCCTGACTTGTAGGGCTGATGTAAAAACTACTGGGATAATGTGCATGACATGTCCTCAATATTTAAAAGTCAGGGCATTTCCCCATGGCTTAATTAAAATGTTCTCCACTTCTTGAGATAAAACAAAACTAAACTGAAATAAAATTTGGTGTCCCTACTGCCAGTCTCTATTCTGTTTTTATCACCATTTGTTCTAGCTTATTGCTACTGTTCTGTCAGAACACTCCTGTGTTTCAAAGAAGGTGTCAAACAATATCTTGATCTACACATTGTCAAAACCTATACTGAAACACAGAACTGCAGGATAGGAAGGGAGTTTAAAGCATCCTCTCCACACTGGGCTTGCAGATAATCCATGCGGTGGTGGGTGCTGGCCTGGAAAACACACATGGATCAGATACTCAGTCTGCAGCTGATCCACAGATGGAATGAGAGGGTCCCAGGTTCTGTTGGTGCTCAAAGCAAGCAGACCGCCAGCTGATGAATGGAGTGAGGAAGCATCATAAGACCATCTTTAGCAACCAGCTTTACTACCTCCATCAGGCATCATGTGGAGGTTTGCTTTGACATGGGTTTCAGCTGTCTGGAAAAAGCACTAAAAAGATTCAAAACTATCTGTGCTCAACTATAAAATGGTTTTATCAAATATTACCCCAACCCATTAGCTGTCTAGTGGTTTGTTTTAAATAGGGTTCAGTACACTAAATTCCTTTATCATGTAGCTCCCTCAAATTGTTGACCAGTTCTTGTGAGGAGCTGTGAGTACTGAGCAGCCATGCTTTTTCCCTCCACAGAACATAAGAAAAAATGGGGCCAGAGCAGATCACCCTAGATCTCAGTGGATGGGATATGCATAGCGCAAGGTAACCAATAGGTGATGGGTTTCATCCTGTCTCCTATGGATAGGCTGACTGTATCATCAACAAGCCACTGGTTACTCTCAGCGTAAGAGAAAAGTATTACTGTAAAATTGGAACAGCTAAGGATATCTTAACCTGATTTCACTTCATAGATATTTTATTGTGTAGAGTTTCACAAATTATAGTAGATTCCAATTTAGCATTTACAATGCAGCCAAACATTGATTTTTCAACCCCAATTTTCTATACCATGCTAATGGTCTTTAATCTGCTACATTGAGCTTAATTCTTAATGATTAATTCTTTCAACCATCTTTTTGCAATAGTTGGAATGAGCTGCAAAATTTTCTGCATGTTTAATCAGTAGCAAATAAAGTAAAAGAACAGTCAGAGCATTAGCTGTGTAGATTTGCTCAGTCAAAATTAACCCTGTTTAACCCTGTAGATTTTAAAGATTTAGGATGCTGTCTTCCAATGACAGTCACTTCAGTTAGGGGAGTTAGGATGTAGTGGAAAAATCCTGATGTCTCAAGAAATGTGAAACTAAACTCATAAAGATACCACTAAACATTACAGAAAGGCTCTGTTTGACACCTTCTAACACAAACAAAATGAACAGGGGGTGGTGGGGGTGGTTAAAGGACAGTCTTATTCCTTACCCCATCATTGCATGAACAACTTCCAAACAGAACAAGAATCTATGCCAGAATAAAACAGAACAAACTTTATTACTGTCAATGACCAGTACAAAGGAAAGAGGAATCTATGAGAAGGGAGAGAGAAGCAGCAAAATATCCATTGTAAATGAGTAAATGGGTAAATTTAAGATATTGTGGCATAACAATTAAGATATAAAACCTGTAAAATCTATTGAGCTGATCTACTTAACTACATTTATAATACAATTATATATAAACCTATTTATGTTATTTGCTATGTTACAGTCCTTGGCTGGGTTCATTAATAAATAAAATGGAAAAGAGTAAATAACTTTATGGCATACAAAATTGCAATGGGATGAAACATACAATTTTGCTTTGATGTTTATTCATAAGGCACTTACGATCTTATATAAGGTCTTCAGAGTCTGTGGAGTACCTTTAAACCTTTTAATAAGTGGGATTATCTTTTGGTGTCTGATTTGTTCATCTTAAAGCAATCTCAGGCGTAATTTCTATTCCTCCCTTTCTACACTGGCAGAATCTTGTAGGTATGGGACTTTCTTATATCTGCCCTCCAATCAGCAGAGGGGAAAGCACTGTGACCTTTAAAAGGCCATCGGTTTGTTTGTTTTTTAAAGTAAAATTTTGTAAATAATTGATCAAGTACCATGATAAATTTTCACCAACAAGCTATAGAAGTGTGGGGTTCCTTCTGGTGTTCCATGTCAGCTGTCAATCCTTATGAGATCCTCATGTTACTGTTCATTTAGATATGCAGATGAGAAGCTTTTGTTCACAAACAAATTGTCAGTTGTGTTTATATGTATCCAGCCTAGCCTAGCCTTTCCTTCTATTCCATTCTTTATTAAACGTATGTGGCTGCCTATCTTGTGAAACATAACTGGGCTGTTCACAACAATAATAAAACCCAAAATAGTAAAAGTAGAAAACCTAAAATAGAAAAATCTGATAGCTAAGTCCATTAGACTGGATAGATGAAAAATAGCTGCAGCTCAAAACTAACATCATTCATAGAGGGTGATCTCATCCTTTAAGGTAGGGGACATAAACAGCCCTAATGTCCCTCCTTATTTATGCCACTCTACTTAAAACTCAAGCAAAGGTTAGATAAAATAGGTTAGATAAAAATAATAAGGTGTAAAGAAATAGTTAAATCATCCAAGTTTCCTGTAAAAGGAAGTCCGTGATTTTGTTCTTTAATGATCATCCTGCTATGTTCAGGAGATTATGGATAATATATTATGAGGCTCTGACAATCATTTATCCACTTTTAGAAGGTTCATAAGATAGCAGGGTTAAAAGAAGGGTGGATTCCAGAAGACTCTTCAAATTGTGGCAAGCACACTTTGGAAGCAAAATGGTCTCTGATAATTACAACAGGAAGTAATTATCTTTCTTTCAAGATCAGGGGAGAATTGCTTTCCTTATCATATTTATCTTATATTGATCATTTACCTCCCCAGTTTGAAGGATCTAGTTCTGCAGCTATAACTACTCTATATCTCTTCTGTTGGCAAAGATTTGAAAAGGATTATTCTTCTGATTTATTTTAATCACAGCTGCCCTATTTTGGGGGGAAGGGGGGACCCACAGTCCTGTACATGTTGCTTACTGAGAAGTGCAGTAAATTATCAGTGTCAGGTGTGAAAGATTAGGAATACATGTGAAGTTCCAAGTAAACTGATTTATTACTACTCATGCCTATGCACAGGAATCTACTCAACTAAAGATTAGCACTATTTTGACACTAGTCAACAGAATTCAAAATGGGTTGGACCTAGTCCATTTGTGGCTATATAAAGTCTCTAGGCTAGGCTGATTCCTCTTTTGACTTTGCCCCCAAATTCTGCCACTCCTTCTCCTATATTCTCTCTTGATTTGCAGCATACTTCAAGATTATACTTACTGTAAAGCCTATCTGTCCCCAGTATCCTCTTCTATCAATCAGCACTATCCTATCACCAACTTATGAAAATTCCCCGCAGCTTGGTGGCTGTTGCCTCAGCCTTCAAAGTTAAGAAGTTATTAAAATAAGGTGTAACCCTGTTTTAGCATTATTTGAGTCTGGTGATCAAATGTATCATGAATAGGGCTTGCTGTTGTGCAAAATATTGGAGTATTTCCCCATTGTTTCCTATTTGTTTTATTAAAGGATTACCATTTCAAGGCAATTGTTTTCTCCAAAAATTACAAAACTATCTCAGAAACCTAAGCACCCTGTGCTTTGCTAATCATTGATCTATTGCTAATTAATTCCATTCAGTTTCCCCCTTGGTGATTTTGCCTAGGCTACTATGTATGTAGGAAAAGTGGCAAGGAAGAGAAGATAGGGAATAAAACAGCTCAGAACAAAAGCACATGCATTTTAAGCTGGAATTTAAAAAAAGGTGAAACAAAATGGCTGGTTGTTTTGAAAGTGGCTTTAATTACTTGAGCTGAATAACAAGGAAAATTTATGAAACATGATAAGACCCACCTAGTAGGGCACATTAAATCCAGTATTTGAGATATCTGAGAGTTTCCATACTTACAAAGGTAAAGGTTCCCCCACACATGCATGCTAGTTGTTTCCGACTCTAGGGGCCGGTGCTCATCTCCGTTTCAAAGCCGAAGAGCCAGTGTTTGTCTGAGGACATCTCCGTGGTCATGTGGCCAGCATGACTAGACGCCAAAGGCGCACGGAACTAGAATTTAACTTCAAATAGATATTCCTGTGTTTTGAATAAGGACAAGGAAATATAAACCTATTGCATTAGCCCACAACTACATGCAGTTAAAGTTTGGATAATAATTTCCAAATAGATCCCAAAATGTAGACTGTTCAGTTAGCTATGTATATTTAATGTGCGAGGAGATATGCTCTGAGTGTGGCAAATCAGAATTTAACCATATGACAGGCCAGAAATGCAAATCAAAGCAGCATGACTAACTTCTGAATGTTATACTAAACATCTACCCCACCCATCAAGCGAGCAAATAATGGAAATAGCATTCTGTACTGTTTCAGTAATGCACAATCAACCAATTGCCTCAATAGGAATGCTCCAGAAAATTTGATTATCTCAGCATGACACTAAGGATGCTGATGTCAAAATCATGAAATTATAATTATAACGTATTTTCAAAAAGGGAGGTAGAGCAAAACGGCTGCTTTATAAATAGAACATTAAAGATCACCTGGCTACCATGCTGAATTCACCTGCCATTTGCCCTTTGATGATGATTCTTAAAAACTCTCCTGCAGAGCTACATTTCATCAGGAGTTGGATAAGCTATACAGATTTGTTGAATGATTTGAATGAGTTTTCCAAGTTGTGTTCTCTGAAGTACAGTGCAGGCATTTCTTGCTTAGTTTACCGCCATTAAGGAACATGATGTTACTGCATATGCGAACATGATGAAAACTAAACTACAAATCTTGGTTGAAAATGAAATTGATAAAGTCCATCTCTAATTGAATGGTATGGACGTCTGATTATTTTCTGAGGCTGTTTTAATTCCAGGTTGCGAATGCATCACCAGACAAGGAAGAAAAAAAATTAAAGGCTGCTTTTCTTTTTAAGACAAAGTAGCCACTCCTGATTAAATTGAAAGTGTTCTTTATCGCTGACTTTCCTTTATTTTCTTGTCAAGAGATGACCATCTTGTAACAGATTACACGAATTGCTCTGACATCCCCCTATCTGTTTCAAGAAAGGAAACTAAAACATGTCTTGACAAACAGAATGTAGTCAGCAAAGAAGACTTTGGAACAACCAACTGATTCTTCAAAGACTCACCAAACTGAGACAATGCTAAAAAGTGTCAGACAGGATAGGAGAAAAAGAAAATGGAGCCTTATTATTTGTAAAGTGACTCTGGGGACAGGCTGTTTCCCTGCCATCATGTTCATGCAAATTGGGAAAAAGCCCATTCTCACACTTGCCATGTCATATAGAAGATATACGCCATCATGCTACTGAAACCTCCCAAAGTCTTGCTAGGATTTAAACTCGCTGTCAGCCCACCACAGTTCCATGAGTAGATGTCACAGTTCGACATGCCTGTGGAAATCTGGTTTTGACAGGAAGATATTTTAAGTCATTAATTCCAAGTTAAGGAACCCTCTCAGGGGAGAAATCATGGTCACTTTATCAATTATTTCAATTTCCTATGACATCCTGACAACTTTAAAAGCTATTTGCAGAAACTGAAGCAGGTATATATAGAAATCCAGAACATTTTAGAAGTTTCATAGCTAGAAGTTGAATTTACATCACTTGCTGTATTAACAAAATGAGGATCATGGGAGCTCTTTCCATCACTTCTTCAATGTATCGGGTTGCCTCTATAGATTCTAGGTGGCTGAAATAACACCAAGAAAACCATAATATCAAAATATTCAAACATCAGGCCATTCTACATCCTCCATAGCAACATACTTTTCCACATCTGGAAAGATGATACCCTGTGCCAGCTGACACAAAATAAAAAGCCAGGCAAATATTGGAATCAGGGCTCATTGTTTCTTGAAGCTCCTGCAGCTGCCTGATCGTCTGCTGCTTCCGCAGGCTGATAGTCTGTTGGTCTCCATGTTCCAGCTCTGATTCAAAGGCTTCAGACAAGACCATTACAGATAACAATTTTCAAAATACTGCTTTTTTTGCTTTCCAAAATATGAGTGAAGAAGGGCCCGATCTTAACCTGAGATGGCAGGCCATTTAAAAACAGGAAGGCTGCTACCTCACTACCATCTCAACAACCTTCTTCAAAAAAAGGAAGTTGAAGATAAGCCATAGGATCAACCATATTTGCTCGTTCTTCCCTTCCTTCCCTCATTCTGATCTTCCTACTTTCTGTACATGAAAGCTTTATTAAATAATTGCAAAAGTTCACATAGAATGATGTCTTTGCTTCCAGGAATATTTCATATTTGACTTGGATGGGATTGTACTACTCTATTCAAGGACTACCCTTCTGGACTCACATCTCCTGCTAGATAAGCAGGTGGTCTTGGCTCATTTCAACCTTGTATGTCATTTGTCCCCATTTGTCACTTATAGAAACTTCAATTAATCCAGAGTGTAGCAAAGTGGACAGTTATGGGCATTCCTCTGTATGCCTATGTGACACCTATGCTTTGTGAGCTGCACTAACTGTTTGCTTTCTGGTACAACCCAGCCTCTAGAAAGGAAAGGCTTCCTCTGCCTCGGTCAGGCCCAAGAAACCAGGAATGACATGTGAAGTTACTTTTGAGCAGCTACTTTATTGTGTTCACCTATTAACAGAAAACTTGCCAGGTTAAAGCAACTATCTACATCTATCTATCTACATCTGCCTTCCGCCCTTCCTTCATGTCAAAGAATCCAAGCTCTGCTGTCTCTTTGCTCTCTGGGAAAGGGATCCTCCCCCTGCAACTCTGGACCACCACATTTTTGTTCCTCACAAGAAGAAATAGAGTGCAATGGTGTATGGGAATGACCTTGGGAGATTAGGCAAATAGATGCTGCCTAGGGAAAGGTCATAGCTGAGGGAGCATAGCCTACAGCTGCATAGAGCAAGAGAGCCCCAACCTACGTTATCAGGCTATGAAGATGATGGTGGGAGGACTGTACTTTCAGACTAGCAAGATTCTGTTAATATACTATAGCTTCACAGTAAAGTAGAGTGACCTTATCTGGCTGTCTGGTATATCTGGTAAGGCTGACTTAGACAGAAGAAGTCTAACTATTTGTTTATTTTTTGACATATCAGATCTGAACTGGAAAAGTCCAGGTTGTTAGGAGATGACAACGAAGAGGAAAACCCTGTTCTCTGTTTCCATCTAGTGGTCATTTAAATTTTTGCAACTCTGATTTGGTATGCCCAGTTCATTGCAGGGGTGGCAAACTCCCAGCTTGCGGGCAATCATCTGGAAGCCACGCCCACCCCTTTGCTGGCAATGGCGAAAAAGCTCTAATACGTTGTGTGACGTCTTGTGATGTCATGAGTTCGACGTGTCTGAATTACTGTAATATCATATTCACTAACTGGTAGCAATTTTATTTGGTTGTACTTGAATTTCCAAAGACTGAAGATGCTCCTTTTAACTTCCATCTATTACTCTGTTAAGTAAAATTAAATAAAATGTATGCCAAATAAACTTGCAAGTAAAATTTTTAGTCTAGCTCAAATCTGCATTTATACAGAATAAAATAAATAAAAACAGGCTGGGTTTAGGGCTACATTCCCTGTCAGGGGGCTACATTCCCTGGAAGAAATGAATACCAATAAATCTGACTTATCCCTTTTTGCAGCATTCGTTGATTTAAAGTTTACATTTGACCAGATTTGAGAACTAAACTGTGGTTAAAAAACATGTGCTGCTTTTGATGAGGAGGAATTGCAACTGAGATTCATATATATATATATATATATATATATATATATATATATATATATATATATATATATATATATATATATTTTCGTAGATTCTCGCGGGTGTCTGTATGTGTAGGTCTAGAGTCTCGGGTTTCTTCCCGCGTTCGTTTCATCTTCAGAAAGTTGTGGCGACGTTTCGACGAAATCCCATCCGTCATCATCAGGCCGGAGTATTCCTCCTGCTGCTTTCAGGAGCAATGCGTGGTCTGTCTGTTCCTTTCCTTCCAACTGCCGGTGGGGCTGTGTTCCGACTGGGTGGAGGCGTGGCTGCTTTCTGATTGGGTGGGGGTGTCATCCGACTGGGTGGAGGCGTGGTTGTCTTCTGATTGAGTGGAGGCGTGGCTGTCTTCTGATTGGGTGGATGTGTGGTTGTCTTCCAATTGGTTGGAGGCGTGGCTGTCTTCTGATTGGGTGGGGTGTGTTCTGAATGGGTGGGGTTTTTTGTTGTGTCGTAATATCCTGAGTGTTGTGATTTGGTGTCTTGAGGAGTGGGCTGTGTAGTGGCCTCCAGAGCTTTGGCTTGGCTCCGAGTTCGAGGACCCGCCATGCATCTCTGGTATGGGTCAGTCAGGTTCGTGTGTGCGTTCTTCTGCTTGGGTGATAGCACTTTTGCTTGACTTGTTCTGTCTTCTGTGTGGGAGAGTTTTTGTTCTGGGTGTGGATGAGTCTTGCTGGGGCTGGTGGCATTTGGGGTTGTTTGTTGGTTTTTTAAATCCTTGTTTGCTGAAATTCGTTTGTCTATCAATGCTGGTTTCCAAATGGCATGTAGGCGGGAGGTGTCGTCTCGCTTGTTCATATTGTCTGGGTGTTTTTCTATTTCAATGGCTTCTCTGATTATTCTGCTATTGAGATGTTCTATTTTGGCGATTGTTTTTGTACCTTCAAAATTGATGTTGTGTCCTGTAGTGTTTATGTGTTGTACTAGTGAAGATGTTCGATTTTTCTTCTGTACAGAGTTCTTATGTTCTTCTACACATACCTCTATTCTTCTGTTAGTCTGTCCGATGTATGTTGCTGGACAGGAGGCGCATGGGATTTGGTATATGCCCTGGTTTTCCAGTTCTATTTTGTCTTTGGGATTTCTCGGGATGGTTGATATCTTTCTGTCAGTGTTAAATGCGGTTTTGATGTTATGTTTGCGTAGTACTTTACTGATTTTGTCGGTTGTTCCTTTTATGTAGGGCAAGATGGCTCGTCCGTTGTTCTGTTCTTCTTCTTGGATGTTTTTCTGTTTCGGAGTCCGCTGCTGAATTATATTGGTGATTTTGTTTTTTTGGAACTTGTTTGCTGTCAATATGTCTGTCAGGGTGTGTAGTTCTGTTTGTATATGTGTTTCATCTGCAAGGCGTCTGGTTCTTGTTATTAGTGTTTTGGCTACTGAATTTATTTGTGCTGGGTGATGATGTGATTGCGCATTGAGGTAACGGTTGGTGTGTGTTTTCTTTCGGTAGACTGTGTGTCCTAGAGTTCCGTTTTGTTTTTTGTATATAAGTACATCCAGGAAAGAAGAAACCCGAGACTCTAGACCTATCCCGCCCTTCTCCGAAGACTCAGGGCAGCTTACAATCTAAGAAGCACAAATCAATGTGCTTAGCAGTAGCCTTCATTCTATGTATATGCCTGCTTATTAGGGCTTTCGCCCCCCCCCCCAGCAGCATTTTACAAAGTCAGCTTATTGCCCCCAACAATCTGGGTCCTCAGTTTTATTTAATTATTACATTATTTCAATGCAATGTCACTTGCCATCCTCCTAAGCTGGTTTATAGACATAACAGTGTATTATTATACCCAGAGGCTGCAGCAATTTTGCCCTTGACTACCTGCTGACCTTAAAACAGCTTCACTATTGTTCCTTTCTTACTGCAACATGGAGGAAACAATAATAAGCCTAGCTAAGACTGAGATCCTTCCTTTCTCCAAATATCCAAAGCAGTGAATTTGGCAGTTAGGCAAATATACCACTGAGCAGGTTAAAGCCTTCAAATATTTAGGGACAGTTTTCCAGGTCTCTGGAAACTGAAATGTTCACTTGGATTATATATTTCCAAATGCACAGAAATCCACCTCAGTTGTCCAAGCTTTTCTTTTTATACTTACTGCAATTAAATTATTTTGCAGCTGACACCTGAGTACGCTGCTATTGACTTGGCCAGCAAAACAACATGGCTATGCTAGAGAAAGAACCTAAACCAATTTCAGAGAAACATTTTGTAGGGTAAACATGTGTTCCAGTGGGAGACAGGAGTTAATAAAGTTGAATCTAGCCTTTGAATAATATTTTTACTTACTGGCTAAAGCTACTCCCTAAGCCCACTTCAACTGGCCTATCTGACTTGGGCAGATAATTTCAAATCTCCTTAGAAAATAGTTGCCCTAAAGATATTGAATTATTATGGCTTCTCCTGCTATGGTCTTTTGCCACTGGGGAAGATTAAGCTAAATTAACCTTAAAATAAAGGATTTTTAGCACTGAAGGTCAATCAGAATCTGCTATCCCCTCTCTTCCCCAATGTATTTATAAACAATGAATGTTCGGGCCTCAACCTCCCTTGATCTGCCTCAAATAACAATCCCTCAGTTTAAAGGAGTTCTAGCACTGGCTTCCATCAATGTGCTCTGCAAAATACTTGTGGAGGAAAAATACAGGAAATTCTCTTTGCAGCCTGGTGCTGTCCTTGTGGCATGGGCCCTACTGAAACCACAGCCTATGTTCTCCCCTGCTGCCAGTTTTAGAGAAACAGCTATCTTCAGGTGGTCAGTCCTCTCTTATCCATATTTCTGGAATATTCTGATATATATATGTGTGTGTGTATATATATATATAGATCATTCACTAGATGAGAGAGATAATACCGTCAGCCTAAATGTAGCCAAATTTTTGTTATATCACAGGTAAATTCCTGCCCTGGATAGAGAGTAATGGTGATTTAGATTAGAAATTTATTTAGTGACCAGCCTAAAGGAAATCACTCGTTCACAGCTATCAGACAGACCACAAATTAGTATTGTATAGGTAGTCCTCGACTTACAACAGTTCATTTAGTGATCATTCGAAGTTACAATGGCATTGAAAAAAAGTGGCTTATGACCATTTTTCACACGACCATTGCTCCATCCCCAGGGTCACATGATTCACATTCGGATGCTTGACAACTGATTCATATTTATGACGGTTGCTGTGCCATGTGATCCCCTTTTGCGGCCTTCTGACAAGCAAAGTCAATGGGGAAGCCAGATTCACTTAACAACACTGTTACTAATTGAACAACTGCAGGGATTCACTGTGGCAAGAAAGGTTGTAAAATGGGTCAGAAGTCACTTAACAAATGTTTCACTTAGTAACATAAATTCTGGGCTCAGCTGTGATCGTAAGTCAAGGACTACCTGCGTTGGTTTAGTTTTATCTTTTAGCCTTCAGCCTTTAGTTGTATGGCTATTGCTTTCTATATAACACAGGGTTTTATCTTCTACTATATTGTGGAGTAAGAGCAGCGTGGTGGCTTAGTGTGGAAAACACTCGGAAGGTTGAGAGGTCAATCCTAGGTAGTGGCAGATATTTCTCTCCTGAAGTGTAAAGAAAAAATATCTGATGCGAACTCTGCAATATGGTGTCTGAAAGGGCACCTGGCCAGTAAAACATTCAGCTCCATCCAGTTGCCCCAATTGTACCCTAAATTAAAGAAGTACAGGGTCATAAAAGGGGAGTTTATTGTGGAGTAGTATTAAATTCTTATTATTACACAGCTTACTATTGCTATTAAAACAAAGTTTTAGTGATACAGTACAAAGTTTCGCTTGCTAAGGCACCCTTAGTGTCACAAAGATATGCATAAATGGATGCCGCAAACATTTGGAATAATCTGTGGTGCTTCTGTGAGTTTGCTTCAACATCTGGAGGCATTGCAACAAACTGTGTGGGCACTGCAGATATAGATATTTTATAATTTAAAATATATACTTTTATAATTTAATCTAGCTTTTTCTGTTTTCATTTCAGTTATTATTCTGTAAATTTATACATTAGCATTTAAATCACAGTTTTATATTGTACTATAGTGCAATATGGTTACCATCTTTTTAATCCTGAAGTTTTAGTGGAATTACAGTTTAAAAATTTGTGTTAATTCCAAACCTTAGTTATATTCCCTTATCTTTTACAGACTAGATTGTACAATAAGATACAAGATTACATTTTTCCTCTGTGTTATTGTTATTTCTTGAGTCTAACTGTGGCACAGTTCATGTCTCCTCCATAATAATGCAGAAAAGGAGGATGTATTAACAGACACATCTCTTATGACCTAGTTTTTTTCCCTTAAAATAAAAAAGATGTAACAAGTTCTATAGAATAAGAAAGTGCAATATATCTCGTTCTTCTTAGATCTGCTTTTACCTTAAGTATTATGGATTTGGACCACTTCAAAGTACCTTGCACATTTTCCAATAGTCACCAGATGTGAAAGTTGGCTTCATCTCCTACGTTAGGGGATAGCAGAGAGTCCATTAATAGGTGCTGTAGCTGATCACTCCTGCATTTAAAAGCAGGAGTGGTTCAGCAGCTAACACTAAGGAAATTCAATACAGAGTGTGAAAGTCATTCAGTGGCAGTGCCAGCTGGCAAATAAAAAGCTACTTTATAAAAAGCTCCCATTAAGGCTAAAACTCTGTAATTTCCCATGGTGTCTCTACATACATCTGTTGGGTGACAGCAGCCATAACACACATTTTATGCTCAATTTGTTCTCACTTTCGCCTTCTAGTTATAAATATAATTAGAGATCATCTTGTTGTGATAAAAATATTGTAATTCCCAGGATTTTTAAGGTTCATTCTCCAAAATTCAATTTGTACCTCATTGCACCCTTTGATATGCTAAATCTAATCTGAACAATCTGAATCAAGATTGAAAGACAGTTTCTCAAAGAATCTACCAAAAGCAGTCAAGGGAACTTCACTGAAGTATATCAATTATATTAATTTTTATGATCTGAGTCTGATTTTAATTACTTCTGTCCCATATTTCAGCTCTAAATCTCCCTTTAGTTCCTATGTGAAACTGTCTGCATGGTTTGAAAAAAATCTGCCTTTCTAGGTAATGTAACCAATGAGGAGAAAATTGGCCTTCAATGAAAACCCAGTGTTTAAGAAGTCCTCTGTATCTCTCCTTAAAAGCTTTTTGGTATTAAGAAGAAGGATGGAAGAAATACTAAAAAGGAAAGTGGGTGAAGGAAAGGATTTTAAATGGATGAAAAGATTTCTCAGAATCCCTCTTAAAATTCTGCATTAAGGGCAATGCCTACAAACATGAGCCTCAGGTGAAAACAACCAAACTATTCTTTATCTCTCTTTCCATTGCCAATATTTTTCAAGAGACCTACATATGTGCATATTACACTATTCTATTTTAAGGTAAGCAACTTAATGCCAAGTGCAGAAAATGACTAAAAAAACCAATAAGCCAAAAGGTTAAAGGGGGAAGGGAAGGGACTAATGTAGTCTACACAGCAGCCCTTTTCACTATATTTCTTCATATTCTTCTATCCTGCAGATCTACACTTCCATCATGATGATACATTAGTTCATGCATTGCTTTTGGTTAACTTTCTCACTTCTTTCTTTCTGAGAACCTCATCAACCCCACAAATCATGATTTCTTCAGTCTTTCCCCTTCATTATTCTTTAATATATTTTTCAAGGGTCTGAACTTTCATTCATTTTATTTACATGAGAAAACCAACTCTTCTTTTGTGTTGGCTACCTAATTTTGTATTCAGTCCATATTCATACATCATTATTAACACTTTTTGTTTCACCACACATACTTTTAAGTAGCTTATTCCCACTGCATGCAATTTAATTTATTGTTTATCCTGTAATACCAAATTCTCACTTCCATGTAAAATAGACAGAAGCACGCTCTTATACACTGCCATTTTTGTTTCTTTTGTTTCTTTAAGCAATATATATATATGTTTTCTGAGGTTATATATATATAAACACTTTAGGCTAAAGTACTTGGTTATATTATACAATCTAACATTCCCTTAAAATCCCTTGGATTTGGTGAAAACAACATGGCATTATCTGAATACATAGATACATTCTCATTTGTAATCAAAACATATCTAATATTAGCACAGGCATTCCTTATATATTTATTATAATGAATATAACTTTGCTTGGAACGGGATTTTGAATGGAGACACATATGAGACTTGTTATCTGAGAGCAATTCAAGCCAGTTGCTCTCAAGGAAGTGGACAGGGTCCTTGAGGCTGTGAGCTTAGCCACCTGGGTTCTGGACCCCTCCTGTACTGGCTTCCAGTTTCCTTCTGGTATAATTCAATGTGCTTGTTATCACTTTTAAAGCCCTATATAGCACAGGATCAGGTTATCTACAGGACTGCCTTTCCACAAGAACATCTATACATCCTATCATGTTAGATAGGGTGAACACGCTCTTAGTCCTTTAACATTGCCACTTTATGGGAGCTAGACAGCATGCCTTTTTCTGTGGCAGTCTCTGCCCTATGAAATACTTTTCCACCTGAGTTTTGGCAGGTGTTAATCCGCCTAGCCTTCTGAAAAGCACTGAAGACTTTTGGCTTTCCCCCCAGGCACTGGTGTAGAATGAGGTGACTGCTTGTTGAAGCTTGAATTGATGTTTTTAATGTTTATGGCTTTAATCGTTTTTATATGGTTTTTGTGTTCTAATTCTCGATTGGGAGCTGCCCAGAATTTGGTATGCGATGGGCAGCTATATAAATGCTCTACATAAATAAAATATTCATATCTATATATTAAACAACCAAGAGGTTAGCACAGATTCTTGTTTTAGTCCCTCCTCAGTGCTGTACCATTCACATGAACATTTCATTTTTTTTCTCATGTAAGTTTTCTTTCTATCATTTACTGCTTCTGTTGTATTTAGCAATTAGCCTTCAACTCTGTGCACCCTGAAAACACTCCATAATTAAAAGCCTATTCACTTTATCATGCACTCTCTTTGAATCAACAAATGTACAGAAAACTTTATTTCTTACATCCACACCAGTGGTCTGCCAAAACTCTGGTATAAAATCACCCTGTTATTCTGAATTTTTGCTCATTATCACTCCTGTAGCTCCTCAGTCACAATTTTGCCAAATATGGTATTAGACATACTTTACAATCTAAGCCCTTTGTAGTTTTTTTTCCGTTCATTTTTGCTAGCAAGCTCTTGTAGGGCATAAACAATGGACTTCTTCTAATTATTAGTCACCTATGCAATCTTTACATATTCAGTAAAGGGGACTTTAATGAATATGTAATTGGTCTGTAAAGATTGCATACACAATGTAGTCCTTGACTTACAAACACAAATGGGAGCAGAATTCCCATTGCTAAGCAAAATGGTTGTTAGGAGAGTTATGCCAGATTTTATGAAATTTGCTAAGCAGTTGTTAAGCAAATATTGCAGTTATTAAGTGAATTATGCAATCATTAAGCAAATCCAGCTTCTCCTGTTGACTTTGCTTGTTGGAACCTGGCTAGGAAGGTTGCAAATGGTGATCACGTGACTCTGGGATGCTGCGACTGTCATAATTACATGCCAGTGGCTATTTCCTGAAGTTTGATCACATGACCACAAGACTGCTGCGATAGTCATAAGTGTGAGGACCACTCACTTTTCCCAGTGCCATTTTTACATCAAACAGTCATTAAATGAATCATTGTAAGTCAAGGACTACCTGTACTGACATTTGAATAATTCTCCTCTTATATCATCTATCTTGCAGCCTTGCTATTATGGAGGATTCACACAGTATTTATGAGTTTCTTTTCAAGAATAGAATAGAATAGAATAGAATAGAATAGAATAGAATAGAATAGAATAGAATAGAATAGAATAGAATAGAATAGAATAGAATAGAATAGAATAGAATAGAATAGAATAGAATGGGATCTTGGAGGTCTTCTAGTCCAGCCCCCTGCTCAAGCAGGAGAACCTATACCATTTCATACAGGTGACTGTCTAGTCTCTTCTTAAAAACCTCCAGTGATGGAGCATCCATGATTTCTGGAGGCAAGCTGTTCCACTGGTTAATTGTCCTCACTGTCAGGAAGTTTTTCCTTAATTCCAGGTTGCTTATCTCTTTGGTCAGTTTCCAACCGTTGTTTCTTGTCCTTCCCTCTGGTGCTTTGGAGAATAATGTGACCCCACCCTTTTCTTTGTAGCAGCCCCTCAAATACTGGAATACTGCTGTCATGTCTCCCCTATTTCTTCTTTTCTTTAGACTAGCCAAACCCAAATGCGGCAGCTGTTCTTCATATGTTTTAGTCTCCAGGCCTTTGAT
This sequence comes from Vipera berus, assembly GCF_964194415.1. NCBI lineage: Eukaryota > Metazoa > Chordata > Lepidosauria > Squamata > Viperidae > Vipera > Vipera berus. Next base: position 125,095,873 of record NC_138204.1, on the reverse strand, counting down.
CATCTTAGTTGCTCTTCTCTGAACTTTTTCCAAGGTCTCAACATCTTTTTTTGTAGGATGGTGATCAAAATTGGATGCAGTATTTCAGGTGTGGTCTTACTAGGTTTTATAAAGCAGCATTAATACTTCATGTGATCTTGATTCTATGCCTCTGTTTATACAATCCAGGATTGTATTAGCTTTTTTGGCAACGGCTGCACACTGCTGGCTCATATTCAATCATAAACTAGGACTCCCAGATCCCTCTCACAGTTACTGTTTTTGAGCCAGGTCTCGCCCAATCTGTACTTATACCTTTGCTTTTTCCTACCTAAATGTAAAACTTGACTCTTCTTCACATTAAATTTCATGTTGTTGGATAGGGCCCATTTTGTTGGATAGCGCCCATTTGTCAAGATCTTTTTGGATCCTGAGCTTGTCTTCAGGGGTGTTGGCTATTCCTGCCAGTTTAGTGTCATCTGCAAATTTGATGAGTTCCCCTCTATTCCCTCATCTAAGTCACTTATGAAGATATTGAAGAGTACTGGGCCTGAGACAGAGCCTTGTGGTACCCCACTGCTTACTTCTCTCCATGTGGATGTAGTAACATTAAGGACTATTTGTTGAGTATGGTTTGTCAGCCAGCTACAAATCCATCTGATGGTGATGTTGTCTAGTCCACATTTTTCTAACTGATCAAGAAGTAGGTTGTAGTCTACTTTATTAAATGCCTTATTGAAATCTAAGTATACTACGTCCACAGCATTTCGCTGATCTACTAATTTACTCACTTTGTCAAAGAATGAAATAAAATTGGTTTGGCATGAACTGTTTTTAACAAACCCATGCCAGCTATTAATTATCATTTTGTTTGCTTCTTGTTGTTCAAAGATAAAAAAAATTATTATCTTTTCCAGGATCTTCCCAGGTATTGATGTCAGACTAATTGGTCTGTAGTTTCCTGGGTCTGTTTTTTTCCCTTTCTTGAAGATGGGAACCACATCAGTCCTTTTCCAATCCTCAGGTATTTCCCCAGTGTTCCAGAATTTTTTAAAGATATGGTACAATGGTTCTGAGATAACACCTGCTAGCTCCTTCAGAACTCTGTCAGGTCCCAGTGATTTATATTCGTCAAGGTCAGATAGGTGTTGTCTTACCATTTTCTTGCTTACAGTATTTTAATTTTTATTTATAGTTTGTCTTTTACAGAGTAGCTTTTCTAGTACCTTGGGCTAAAATTTGTTTTTGGGTGAAGACTGATGCAACTCCACCTCCTCTTTTTGCAGATCTGTGTGGGTTAGGACGCTGAGCTTGTCGATCAGAAGGTCGGCAGTTTGGCTGGTTGAATCCCAAGTGCCGTGTAGCAGAGTGAGCACCTGTTACTTGTCCCAGCTTCTGCCAACCTAGCAGTTCGAAAGCACGTAAAAAGGCAAGTAGAAAAATAGGGACCACTACGATAGGAAGGTAACAGCATTCCGTGCACCTTTGGTGTCTAGTCATGCTGGCCACATGACCACGGAGATGTCCTCGGACAAGCGCTGGCTCTTCGGCTTTGAAACGGAGATGAGCACCGACCCTAGAGTTGGAAATGACTAGCACGCAAGTGCAGGGGAACCTTTACCTTTACTTTATCTATCAGTACATTCTAGTCATGGGTTTCATCCTATCAGATTTCTGTAATGGCAACTATGTCATACCTACCCTCATGTACTATTGCTTCTAATTCACCCTGTTTGTTCCCCAAGCTTCGAGCATTTGTATATAAGCATTTAAGACTTTTATGCCTGTCCATGGGTATGTTTCCTGCAGCTCCTAATTATTGCTTCATGTTGCTTTCTTGGATGTTAACATTTGTTTCATTTTCACTTTGGGGCATATTGTTTCCATCCAAATTACTAGTCATTCTCCCAACAATCTCTTGTTTAGTTTCATCTCAAATCAGTTCTTTGTTGTTATTTTTAATACCATTTATTGGGCTAGAGCAGGGGTGTCAAACTCAATTTCATTGAGAGCCGCATCAGCATTGCGGTTGCCCTCAGGGGGCTGGGTGGGTATGGCTAGGGTGGGTGTGGCCTACTGGGTGGGCATGGCTAGAGTGCGTATGGCCTACTGGGTGGGCGTGGCCAGCTCTACATCGTTCGCATCAAGGGTGCCTATGGGGGCCTGTGCAGGAGTGGGACAGATCTGAGGGTCTCTGGCAGAAGGAGGGTCTCTGGGCCAGGGCCAAGGCAGTGGGGGCCATTCCCTCACTGTTTCCAGGATGGCTTCGCGGGCCACATGAAACCACTTCGCGGATCTGGCCCCCGGGCCTTGTGTTTGACATGTGTGGGCTAGAGGCTTCTTAATTAGCCCTTTTATCCACTTCCAAAACTATTCTCTTTTCATCAAATTCACTCACCATTTTCTTGCCGATTTTAACCTTTTGTGATTCTTGCTCTCATTGCTTTCATTCTTTGCAACTAGCATTTTTCTCTGTATGCAATTATCTCCTTCTGTCCTAATTTTTGCAGCAATCATTCTGTTATATGTACTTTTGTAATCCATACCCCTTTTCGGTTCACAATTCCTTTTTCATACGTCCCACTAGTGTTATTCACCCACTTCCATGGTACTGTGTAATGTAATTGTTTTCATTCTTTCTAATGATTCCACAATCTCTTCTAGGTTTCAGAACATCTTTCCTTACATCCAATTTCCATTTCATTCTTTTAGGAGACTGATCTGTCTTTTAATATGTTTTCATTCAAAACTTCTACTTTCTGCAATTTTTTCTTTCTACTAGTTTTACTTTCATTCATGTTTCTTTTATTTCTTTACTTTTTTTTCTTAGAAACATGTTTCCATGTTCAACTCTTGACATTGCCAAAAATGGTATTTCTCTCATTCAGAAACTCTTGTCACCCTTATATCCTTCTCAAATTCTCTCAGTTTTTCAATTTAAACCATGAAATCCATCCTGCTTTTAGATTTACATTCATTTCTCTACCATGCACAATATATTTACAAATATGCTCATGTTTGAAACAAGGTATTCAAAACAAATAGATGTTTTTCTAAGCAGATGCTCTTACTCTGTAATTTCCTTGGTTTCCAAATGACCTAGTCACTTTTTCCTGTACTTTCCCCTCTCATTCCTACTCATCCATTTATGTCACCTAACTAAATTGTTTTTCTTCCTTGATTGCACTCATTTAGAAAGTTGAACATTTTTCCAAAACTCATCTCACTTCCATTATCATCAATATATGAATTACTTTCAAACATATTTATAACAACCTAAATGGTGCCATTATAAACTTTCTGACATATATAGTAACTCATTCATACCCATTTATTCATAACAAAACCTACTCTTTCACTTCTCTGTGTGTATTCATCAACTTAGCTACACAAGATGAGACCATGTTCATTTATATCTATTATATCTTTCCCTTTCTCTGTTTTACAGACACACAATGTATACATTTTTCTTTCTCTTTATTCATTTATTCATGCTCTTTACCAGTTACTCTTTTTAAATTCCAGGTCATAATCTTCTACATATGATGGGCATCACCAGATGGTTAATAGATATTGATCTCAATTACTAACCAGGTATTTATTTGGTTATTATTATTTCTATAATATATTTCTATAATATATTTCTATAATATAATATAGAAAAAGAACAGACTAGGTTACTAGCCTTAATCTTATTTGTGCTGTATGCAACATTCCTGCTATTGATCAGGATGATCCCAATCAGTTTTAACTAATCTGCAGCAAATACAATCAAAGGGCAATTTAATCCCAAGTATGCACACATTGTTCTATGCAAGATGGAATTATAATGTAGATTAGTGATTCTCAACTTTGACAATTTTAAGATGTATGAACTTCAGCTCCTAGAACTCCCGAGCCAGCATGATCTATACATTTCTAGCAAGCCAATGTATTGCCCCTCCACTAACCGGCTCAGAGGTATATAGATACATGAACAAGATGCTGCAAAATAATCCTATACTACTATATGACTACTGTCTGCTTCAAATTGACAACCTTCCCGGTCATATTTTAAAATATTCATATGCAGGAAAATGGAGCTGTTTTTACATTCTCACAGCCTGGGAATTTTTATAATCAAAAGACAGTGGTTTTATCCTCCTGACTAAGGAATTGGAACATTCAAGAATATCACAAGATTACTTTCCCCTCTTTAGATAGTTTAAAGAAAAGCAGTATTTGGAAAGCCCTAAAAAACAATAAGGGCATTGATATTTAATTTTGTCTTTGACTTTGTGACTTCGAAACACTGTACAGTATATTCTTCCCTGTAACTAATATACACTTTTTTTCTGCCTAAGCACCGTGAGAAGCCTAGTTTAATCCATTTACTAAAGCAGTAGGATGAAAACCATATGTCTATTTACATGCTATTTCATCCTTTTCCCTCAGCTCCACCCCAAAAGTGCTGGCAAGGTGACTAACAGCCAAATAACAATCACATTTTTATTTCAAGAAAATGAAGGAAACATCAGAATCATAAATAAGAGCAACAAAGCCAGTACAAACAAAATGAGCATAAACAGTAGCAACATTAACTTTTAGCCCATTTTTTTTAAAAAAATAAAGTAACTTCCTAGAGAGAGATTCTGATCTATCTTGAGGAACATCTCTAAATCAAGTTTGACAGTCAGGATATAATCCTAAATTAGTTTCTGTTTTTTTAAATCTGTAAGGCTAAGCTCACATCAGCCTGCCCTCAGAAGCCTGGACCGGCCTTGCTATTCTGGCTATTGCTCAAACAAAGTCTACACAACTGATCTTCACCCACAAAGCTGGACATGAATTTAGACTGACTGAGAGATTGTAGCTGAGCAGCTCCCCCACAGCCCAAATCCACTGCAGGTTCTGTTACACCAATGGGCAATAGGTAGTCCTCAACTTTTTAAATGGAATTAAAAACTTATGGCCATAATAGAGCCCCAAATTTCTGTTGCTAAATGAGACATCTGTGAAGTGAGTTTGCCGCATTTTACAACATTTCTTGTCACAGTTGTTAAGTGAATCACTGGAACTGTTAAATCAGTAACAAGTTAGTAGTTAACAAGTTAGGTGAATCTGGCTTCCCCATTGACTTTGCTTGTTGAAAGGTTGCAAAAGGGGATGACACGACCCTGGGACACTGCCACTTCATACATACAGGCCAGTTGCCAAGCATCCAAAATTTTGATCACATGATCCATGGGGGATACTGCAATAGTCATAAGTGTGAAAAATGGTCATTAGTCGCTTTTTCCAGTGCCATTGTAACTTTGAAAGGTCACTAAATGAAAGGTCGTAAGTCAAGGACTTCCTGTACTTGAATACCAGCTGAGCCCCTCTGAGTATGGGCATCTCAGGAAGGATTTTCTCTAAGAAATGTATTGTCCACATTCCCAGTAGACATTCCTTCATGCATCTTTGTTAACTTTTCCACAGCTGCCCTGTATTTTTCCTGGACCTTCAATTTTGGGGAAGGCTTGAGGGTATTTTCTGTTTTAAAAGGTAAAGGTAAAGGTTCCCCCGCACATGCATGCTAGTCGTTTCCGACTCTAGGGGCCAGTGCTCATCTCCATTTCAAAGCCGAAGAGCCAGCGCTTGTCCGAGGATGTCTCCGTGGTCATGTGGCCGGCGTGACTGGACGCCAAAGGCACACGGAACGCTGTTACCTTCCCACCGTAGTGGTCCCTATTTTTCTACTTGCTTTTTTACGTGCTTTCGAACTGCTAGGTTGGCAAAAGCTGGGACGAGTAACAGGTGTTCACTCTGTTACACGGCACTCGGGATTCGACCCGCCAAACTGCCGACCTTCTGATCGACAGGCTCAGCGTCCTAACCCACTGAGCCACCGCGTCCCCAATTTGCTTCGTCTATTGTCATAACTGGAACAGTATGACTTGGTAAAAAATATATTGCTGAAAGATAATATCATCCTGTCAACGGGGAGTAAAACATGCTGAAATTAGTGTATTCAGTATGTGATGTATGGGCACAAAAGGTCACTTTGCTTCCATAGAATACTGTTCTGTACTCTTACTTTCTGTTCATATGACTCATTCAGCTAGATGCCTCAGTTAGCAATGTGCATGTATTACCTTCAATATATGTTATGTTTTTCCTGAGGTTATAGATGTATTGTGTTGATCTCCTAACAACACAGACACCTTCTTGTGCATTGTAAACCCAATACTGGCAGACATTTAGATTATGAATAACTTTCGCCTCCCAGCAGTCCACACTTAACAACATCAATTTTAAGCATTGGATGCAATTTTGAGAACTGAGCAAGGTGGAGCATACTGTGAATACTTAACTATTGACAAAAGAAAGGACATTACATTCATATTCATGCAGATGTGATTTTGCTTTTTTGTCCTTTATGTGATTGCAGGAGATGCAAGATCTGCTTTGGGGAGGATGCCCACAAATGTTAAAAATAATATAGAAATCTACTCATCAGAAGATTGTTTTAAAACAGCAAGACAATGGCATTTTTTTTCTTCTGTTCTTTTACACTGATTTAATTCAGTAGCAAATTGTCTTTTAAAATATCTTCAGAATTGATAATACATTCTAGCCTTTATAAAATATCCAGAGTTAAATATACCAGTGAGCCACCAAATACTGAACCCTAAATAAATGTGATTTATGAAAGTTTTTTTAAATGGTTTAATTTGCTCTGTATTTAATTATTTCAGTAGATATTAAGCATAGTTGAAGATCGGGCCATTTTTATTCACCTGACTATACTAATCCTTTGTTAGCTTAAAGGTGTCACATAGGATGCAAAAATATGGACCCAATCACTATTTAGGAGTGATGGTGATACAAACTAGAGACCCAAATGGGAGGTTAATCAGCCCTAAAATCACTATGGCTTCTCCTGTAACTCTGCCTGGGATTCAGCCCAATATTTAAACATGCCTGAACAGCCTCAGTGAACAAATGAATAATCATTTCCCCAAGTTCATCTTTTTACCTCTCTATGGCTCTCTGCATCAACCCATTAAGCCAAAGTGCCACATTTGATTTGTGATATGCTACTGTGCCTCTCACTCCAGCTTTCTTCAATGCACACAGTTTTCTGTCTTCAATTAAATTGCAGAGAACATTCCCCCTCCCCCAAACCCTACAAAACTGTAGATTTGCTACTGGGTTTTTAGTATCATAATACTAATTATTTCTTTGTACTATATATGAGGCTGATAATAAAACAGAGTTCAGTGAGGCTTCTGACAGCAACTTGGACAACTGTAAAGAGAAAATAGGGTGTCATATCCTGGTTTAATTTGCTCAGTGTGTATATCAATAACTCAGTTTTCAGCTGAGGAGAAGCTGAGCTTAGTAATAAAGAATATGCTTTACATGCAAAATCAGGTGCTGGCATCAACAGGTAATATACACCGAGCAGGTAGAGTTGGGATAGACATGACAATCATAATAGGCCAGCCTCAAATCTATTGTTTCTACAATTTCCCAAATACTGGAAGTTATAGTACAATACATCTGGAGGTTCCATGATTTATGGAAGGTTATAGATTACACAAAGTCAGCATAAAGTACCTTAATTTCTTCATATTAATTTGTTGGATATGGAAAGCATTTATAGATTAGCATTACCCAGAATGTATGATCAGCATTTGTGACTATCATTGCTGGTTTCTGACAAGCAAAGACAATGGGGAAGCTGGCAGAAGGTTGCAAACGGTGATCATGTGGCCACAGAACATTCCAATTGTCATAATAGCAAACTGGTTTGACCAGTACTGCTGATTATGTGACCATGGGGACCCCATAACAGTTGCAGCTATGAGAATTGATTATAAGTCTCCGACGTTATCAGAACTTTGAACATAACCAAGGACTACCTAATCTTGGTTTCAACAGAGAATAGGTCATTCCCTTAGTACAGGAGTATCAAACTGGCAGCCTGCGGGCCGGATGCGTCATGCACAAGCCATGCCCACCCCAGCTCCACAAAGGAAAAAACATCACAATACATCATGTGACACGATCGAGTTTGACACCGGTGCCTTAGAGTACAATACAGTTGGTGTCTGAAAGAATGTTTGAATCTTGTATCTGAAAAAAGTTTATAAAATGTTCAGAGAAATTAAGTTGGTGGGATGGGAGGTATCTAATTAGTTTCTTTAAATAAAGTATTATGTCCTCAGAATACAATTTCATCACTAACTAAACATTTTAGCTTGTTTTGGCCTCAGTATCTTACATAAGGAGTTTGTGTTAATTTCTCTGCATTTATTGTTTTCAAACTTTATTCTGAGTTCCAAAAATAATGAAAGATGGAGGTGACTCTAGTAATCCAAAGTAATTATATTAGTCTAATAGTGGTAAGTAACAGTAATCTTTCACTATTTCTGCATGTCAAATGACAGCAGTGCTGATGGACAACTTCCTAAACTTAATGAAAAGGTAAAGCCATGATCTTTTGTTGCTTTGAGCCAGATGCTCCAAAAGCCTTTCCCTTTCTACTAAAGAAATTCCTTCCTGAATTTTTCAAACTTAGCAGAGTACAACATTCCATTGATTTGCTTATTAGAGGAAGCGGGGGTTTGAAGCTGCTTTAATATACTACTGAATTTTTTTAAAAATTTGAACATTGAAATATTAAAGTTGAAACATTTTAATTTTACTGAATTCTTTATTAAGATTACAAATCAGTGAAATTAATACATTTCTGTAAATCTAGTGCAATATTAAATATAATATGGACCAAATATAATACAATACAGTACAGTACAATACAATATAAATATACAATATATTCTAAAATACTTGTCTAATTAGAGTTGATATTCCTTAAGGGATCTCTGTATTTGGCATATTACTGAACAGAATTTTGCTACATGCCAGTTAATTTTGGGATCTTTATTTTCAAGTAAATATTTTATCGAGTTACCATCTGGAGCAGTCAGAATATTTTTCATCAAAGGGGCTAGCAAAGTTCATTGAGTATGCATGACATATATAGGTATCAGCACAGAAATATATGGGCAAGTGTTTCTCAGGTCACATCCCTTCATGGAGAGAATCACTGTTTACATAGGAAAATTCAAAATCTATGTTCTCAAGGATAGTTGATAGGAAAGGATCAAAGCAAGAAAAAATGAAAACCCAGTGATACTTTTGAAGATATTGGGCTGTTTGAAGAATATATATCAAGTGATTAGCTACCATGCTTGCAAAAACTTTGTTTTGATCTTGTCTGTCTGCTTGCCTACCTATATCAATTCGTTTGTTTCAGGATATTTCTTACACGGTTATATGCAATTTCCAAACCCATTATAGTACATCAATTTCTGCCCTACTCTAATTTTCCAAAGTGCACGGCAGGAATCTACCTGGCTGTAGGGCCAAGTCTTGAGGTTCAGAAGACATGTCATTTCCTCACCTAGGTCAGGGGTAGGCAACCGTGGCTCTTTTATAACTCGTGGACTTCAATTTTGGGAGTTGAAGGCCACAAGTCATAAAAGAGCCAAGGTTGCCTACCCCTGACCTAGGTTCTACTATCAACTTTGGGCTTATCTGCATCAAATTGCAGTGTTGCATTAGGTATACAGCTTGCCACTTAAAAGACTTCTTAGAAACCTAAATTAGATAGATTCAAGTAGTGATGTCTGCCTTGCGAGCTCTGATTCTTCTCCACAAAGAAGTTGTGGCCACAAAGAGCTTAATGGCAGCTGGAATACATTCACTCCTTTATGTAGAACAATTACAGAATGTCTCAATTGCTTTTTTGAGCCAGCTGGGTGGCATATAAGAAATGATCTTCCCCATTTCCTTTTAACTGAGATAATACAAGCACATCATGAGCTCAGATTTCTGCCCATTCACAATTCAATACAGTCTTTGGAGTCTTTTTGAGAAGAGGGGTCTTTATTTTGTTGCAGTTCAGTTGTAAATGCTAATAGTCTAGTTGTTCAGGCACCAGATTAGAAACTTGGAGGTTGTGAGTTCTAGTCCCACATTATCCAGGAAAGCCGGCTGGGTGACTTTGGGCCTGTCATTCTCTTGTCAGCCCAATTCACCTCACAAAGTTGTTGTTGTGGGGGAAAATAGGAGGAAGAAGGAGTATTAACTACATTTGCTGCCTTGAGTTATGTATAAAAAATAATAAAGTGGAATATGAATAAATAAACAGAACAGAAGGATAAAGAATGAAAGTCTCTTTTTAGCTCTATTGAGGTCACTGATAAAATCACAGGATCATCGGCACAGGGGAAGTCATGGGTCTGTGATTTAGTTCGTACTTATTTTCAGGCCTCCTGAGTTGCCTATCAGCTTTGGGTTCATGACTGTGATTTGAGTTCAAAGGACCAATCATGTATGCTGGTTAGCCCAAACTGGTTAATTTCTCCCTGTCTCTGTCTCAATTTTGGCTTCTGTATGAGGTAAGGGCTATCATATTTTCCTTTCCCCATTGGTATGACTGTGGGGCCAAGTTAGGATAGGGGTCAGAAACAGAAGACTCAGAGCACCATTACATACCTGATAGGCAGCTGTGCCTTAAAGGAACCATAGCAGCATAAATACATCCAACTACAGATGACATGAATATATAACAGCAGCCCCCAAGGCAGATCAGTTTGCTTCTCTTCCTCATGGTCTTGATTTATTGCATTTGATTCCTGACGATTTGATGTTGCTGCTGCTGACAGAAGCATTCATTATCCTGCCATCTGTGCTTTTGATAGCTCTGTAGTGGAATTTCATCCTGCTTTCAAATGCATTTGGGTTATTTTGGGCCACATAGAAGATCCCTTGGGGTATGTAACAGTGGCCATTCTAATTCTGTTGTTATGCCCAAGCCTACCAAAGGCTCTGGATGTGAGCCCGGTGCAGCTGTGGAAAATGGGAAGACTCAAAAACCCATGGCCTCCTTCTTTGCATGTGTATATCTGGAACAGTTTATTTCTCTGAAAAATGTGGGCTGCCAATTCCTGCATTTGCTAAATAACCCAAAAGTGGTGACAGGGCATATTTGCATAAAGTAATCTTTTTTGCTCTCTCATATTTTTTTTTTTTTGGTATTCAGCTTCTTTATCCAATCTTTCAAAAACATTTCAGATTATGGTTTTTAGGTCTCCGAAACAAAGTGGTACAAACAACAATAATAGCAACAGTAGGAGTTATATATAAACAAATACAGCTTACCCACCTCCCTGTTTTCCCTTTACAACGCCTACCCCTAAGCCATTTGCCTCGAAGCTGGAAATCACTCTTCTTTCCAGCCATATTTTACTTGCTTCAGCATGTTCCATCCTTTTTCTACAGCTAGCAGAGAATTATTTTGACCTGCCTGAAATATTTTATTTAAAAGCTTATTTCCAATGAAAATTCATGGCAAAACCTGAATGTGACAAACATGGGCTTAGAAGTGCCAGTTGGGTTGTAGCCCTTTTTCAAAAGAGTTTCTTAAATCTGTCTCGCTAGGTGCAAAGTCTTTTAGCTCTTATTATTGCTGGTCTTCCACTTTACAGAGACCGCGGTGGCTGCCTTTCTGCCAATCCATTAGTCCTTAAAAATATTTCTGACATCCCTGGTGTAATGTATTGGGCCTATTTACTTGAACTGTTTCCATGTGTCTTTGAATGCTGCTTGAGATTACTTAATCAGGGAGTCTAATGGTCGCAGGCTGCCCAGACATGCAGTCTCCAGGATGACCATTGGTTGGCTCTGGGGCGGGAATAGGTTCCTTCAAACCTATTGGCCACCCCCTAGTGGCCAGCTGTATAAGTAGCTGCATAGAAGCCTTGGTTACTAGTTCTGTTCCTGTTCTACAATAAAGCAATGTTCCTGTTTGAACTCTCTCGTCTCACCTCTTGCTTGCAAGAAACCCTGTACACAACACCTGGTATGATTGTTCAGCTTCACTATAACTTGCTTTCATTTTGCTGCTGTCATATTCTTGACCAGGGGTGTCAAACTTCTGGCCCGTGGTCCGGTTGCATTATGCGGAGGCCGCGCCCAACCCAGCTCTGACAATGTGAAAAAAGTCATGATACGTTTGACATCCGTGCTCTTGACTATCTCTTCTCCCCCCCTCCCACAATCCATATCTCCTTTATTGAAGAAGATTCTAATTTTCATTACATGTATTTGGGAAAAATAACATCACTCAAAAGATGTAGATGGTATAACAAAGAGTCTGGAAATCACTGGAGGTAGGAGAAAATATCTGGTGGGATAATTGCACAAATGAGCACTGACATTTATAAAGCATCTACAGGCTTAATGCAAACGAGAAGGAATAATGATTTAAAGAGCAGATGGTAAATCATCTAGAGATTCATGCAGATTAGGAGATCAAAATAGCTTTTGCACATCACACATTAGTAGAGCGCTTTTAGCATTTCCTGAATTTTTTTCCACAAAGCAAAATCCCTCTTGTTAAATAATAAATGTCACAGTAGAAACCAGGGACTCTGAGGGTGTTCTATGAAATGCTGAGTTCTTCACCAAGAAAACCCATCGTCATTTTGTGTGAGCTATTTGCTATGAAAGGAGTGTGTTGATTTTTAGTGATATTTTCATAGATGTGACTGAGGGTGAGAAGGAGAAGGAGAAGAAGAAGGGGGGGAAAAGAAAAAGAAGAGGAGGAGGAGGAGGAGGGGGAGGCGCCAAAATTGAATTTTAACAATGGGTGGGAGAGAGGTTTTATTGGTAGAAAGGGAATGGAATGAAAACCGATGGGGGAGAAGAAATAACAAGGGACCATTTCTCCTGGTGCTCCTGGAAAAGGGGATAACCCAAAATTTCAGTAGCAATGAGCAATCTGCTCTATAAGAAAAGGCTGGGAAGTTTGGGATGTTTTAGCTTGGAGAAAAAGATGACTGAGGAAGGACATGGAGAGGGAGAAGTTTTTCTCCTTTTTCTAAAAGCACAGGGGCAGCTAATTGGAAAGACAGAAAAGCTGGGGGTGGGTGGGTAAAGTTGTAGAATTCATTGTCACAAGATAATCCAAGGCAATAACTTGGATAGTTTTAAAGGGAGATTGGATAAATACAAGGAGGGCATATCTATCAAGAGCTATTATCTTGAAGACTTAGTGTTCTCAGTGCCTAGAGACTGCCGGGTCTGGATGGAAGAGAGGTTGAATCCTGGTAAGTCAGAAATATATTAGGGTTCTTTGCCACACCACCAGAGTTAGTCTATGATGGGCAGGCATTACCCATCAATTTGCAGCCTGCAGGTGGTTCTGGACTTATGATTCCTGTTGGATCAGCGGGTGGGAGCTCTGGCTTGGCATATAGACACCTGCAGACATCTGGAGGGGCCACCTGCTCCACTGCATTGGCCAAACCAATTCTCTTTATCAGGAATAAACTTCTATACCTCCAACACTGTTAGGCAATGCTACTTTTCTATTGTAGCACCAATGTTGCAGAACAGCAACATTGACACTAGCTCCTGACCAGTTCAAGATTGATTCAGCTTTCCATCCTTCTGAGGCCGGTAAAATGAAGGCCCAGATTGTTGGGGGCAATATGCCGACTCTGTAAACTGCTTAGAGAGTGCTGTAAAACACTATGAAGCAGTATGTAAGTGCTATTGCTATCGTAACTTTTTACAGTAAGCCACCAAGAGGTTTTTGGATTGCAGTGGCATAGAACTATAATAAATAAAATTAATTGATTGCCTCCAGCCTGGCAGCTGCATGCATTCAAATGCCAGTTTCAGGGGAATAAAGGAAGAGAGAGAAGTATGTCTCTATCTCTTGCTATAAGTATGCTGGTTGGGAATTCTGAGAGTTGAAGTCTATATATCTTCAAGTTGCCAAGGTTAAAAAACACCATGCTGGACTAAGCTGTGTCTTGGATTAGTCCACAGAGAAATAGAGCCCATCCCTGAAGGACTGGTTAAACCTGTGGTTTAACTAAACCGGAACATTCATCTATGTTTGAGAAAACCTAAGTGAACTTCACATTGTGTTTTGTGGAACAATGAGCATAAGAAATGATTTTGTTCTCTGCTATCTCCAAGTGTCTTAAAGCAGGTTTTGACAGATCTAAACCATATTTTAAAAAAAATGTGTGCTTGCTGCTAAATTTTGGTGTTGCTGCCAGCTGGAACCAATTCCAAAAAGAGAAAGAGAGTGAGAATACATTGTTTCTCAGAAAACATACAACTCATGCTGTGAATGAATTAAGAGCTGGTATTCTATTTAAATGTGCCAGACTAAAAATACTGTTCAGGAAAGTGAACCACTATATGTCTTTAAATGGCACAAGATACATACTAAAGGATCAGGAGAATTTTAAATAAAACTAATATCTATATCCCTTCTCAACCCTATGGGTGAGATGTGTCTTTCCCAAACTTGGGTCCTCTACCTGAGGCCTTGGAGTTTGAGGGTCCTGCAGAGCATCTTAGCTGTTCCTAGCACTGCAGTCTCCTGGAGAAAGAGCTGTGATGTTGTTCCTGGGATCCAGGGCTTTTTTTCTCATAGAACGCTCAGAACGGAGTTCCGGCACCTTTTTTGGATGGAACCTTGTAGGGTAGGCAAGGCGGGTTGTATGACATGTGGGAGTTCCAGCACCTTTTTCTTTTACAAAAAAAGCACTGCTGGGATATAATAATAATAATAATAATAATAATAATAATAATAATAATAATAATAATAATAATAATAATAATAATAATAATAATAATAATAATAATAATAAGTTGGAAGGGACCTTGAGGTCATCTAGTCCAACCCCCTGCTCAGGCTGTCCAGTCTCTTCTTAAAAACTTCCAGTGTTGGAGCATTCACCACTTCTGGAGGCAGGTTGTTCCACTGGTTAATTGTTCTAACTGTCAGGAAGTTTCTCCTTAGTTCTAGGTTGCTTCTCTCCTTGACTAGTTTCCATCCGTTGCTTCTTGTCCTGCCTTCAGGTGCTTTGGAGAATAGCTTGACTCTCTCTTCTCTGTGGCAGCCCCTGAGATATTGGAACACTGCTATCATGTCACCCCTCACCCTTCTCTTCGTTAAACTACACATACCCAATTCCAGCAACTGTTCCCTATATGTTTTAGCCTCTAGTCCCCCAATCATCTTTGTTGGAGTCACTCTCCCAACTTAGGAATCACAGTCTGGAGTGCTCCTACCACTCTTGAGAGCATGTTGGCTTTTGCTTTTCACATCCTCTCCTGGTATTTCTATAGCTTTTCATATTCCTTCTTCCTGCGGTTGCTGTCCTCTGGCACTGCTACTGTTATAACCAGCATGGTGTTCTGCTCTTTATCTATTACCACAATGTCTGGTTGATACTGGAATGTCTCTTTGGATCTGGATGTCCCATAGGATCTTAGCCATTATTCTCCATGACCTGCTGTGGAATAGCCTATCTGGACTTGGGAAGGTCTAGCTCAGGGGTAGGCAACCTTGGCTCTTTTATGACTAGTGGCAGGGCTTTTTTTCTCATAGAACCCTCAGAACGGAGTTCCGGCACCTTTTTTGGATGGAACCTTGTAGGATAGGCAAGGCGGGTTGTATGACATGTGTGAGTTCCGGCACCTTTTTCTTTTACAAAAAAAAGCACTGACTAGTGGACTTCAACTCCCAGAATTCCTGAGCCAGCATAGCATGGAATTTTGAGAGTTGAAGTCCACTAGTCATAAAAGAGCCAAGGTTGCCTACCCCTGGTCTAGCCTATACATTGTATAGATGTTTCTGCACCCAATCCCAGCTACCTGGGTGTGTCATTCAGTATATTAGGCTGCTCCTGGATGCCTTTTACACTTTGCCACAGTCCAACTTTTGAGAAAACTCTATCTTCTGTGTGGTTATGTATGACATTTCATTAAAAACTTTCTTTCACAAATTGAAAACAGTCACATACCCACCAATGATAAAAGAGTAATATTATAGTTATAATATAACAATAGCCTAGTAGTTATATTCACTGAATATTTTATATACGACCTTCTTACTGCAGTTTCATGTCACAAATGTAAAAAGCTTATTTTTGGTCTAGTTGCTTACCCTAACCCTATGATACCATAAAATGGCCAAGTTATCATCTAATTATTTCCCTACACCTTTTAATCCTAAATCCAAGTTTCTTTTATACCTATGATAAATTTGCCAAAATCCATTTCAAATAAGGTTTGATAAACATTAGTTTTGAAATTCTATCTTTAATTTCTATGAAGAAAATTAACATTATTTTTTCAGAATTAGATGTTCATTTCTAAATTCTACCTCTTTTTAATTTCATAATATGAAACTTATCTGATGCTACAAAAGTCATGACACTACAGTATATGTTCTAATGATTTTTCAGCTTGCTTTAGATTGTAAGATATGAGTTTATAAAAAATAGTACTTCTATAAAGGCATAACTCCTTTTAAAATGTGTTGCTCCATCTTGATTGAAATTAGAGTATGTTATGAAATATTGGACTTAATATTTTTCTATAAGGCAGAGTATTTATGCAAATTATTGTAGATTTTAGTTCCTGAAGTATATTTTTAATAAACTGAGAATGATGTATTGCACTGATATGAACAGTATGGCTTGCTTTGGAAGATATTCGGGGAAAAATAAATATTAGAAATGTTGTGGGTCAGATCCTGTTCATTCCGTATGCAGGACAGCCTTAAGCTGAATTATTCATTTTTCTGCTTCCACTAACCACTTCCAACAAAAAACTGAAATATGCTTGTTTTTGAACAGCTATATTTCCTTTTCTTTTAAAGATTAAAATAACGGCTTGCACCCAAGATTGCAAGTATATTAGAACCTAGAATTCTATTGAGTATTATATATGTACCGTATATACTTGAGTATAAGCCGAATTTTTCAGCCCACTTTTTGGGCTGAAAAACTCCACTTCGGCTTATACTCCAGTCAACAAAAAAAAAGAACTGTCCCTTCGTTCGGAACAGGCTGCTGAGAGAAGGGAGCGGCAGAGCCTTGCAGAGCTGGCGGCAGTCCAGCGTTGTTTCTCCCCCTCGTGCGTGCGTGTGTGTGTCAGACCCACGGGAATGGCTGGTAGGGAAGCGGCATTCCGGCATTCCCCCCCTTCCTGTGTGTCGAGCCCACGGGGCTTGACACACAGAGAAACGCAAATGCCGGACTGCCGCCACCTTTACTAGCCATTCCTGCGGGTCTGACACACACACACACACACACACACACACATGCCGCCGGGCTCGGCTCCTCGGCAGGAGGGGCAGCCCCCGCTGCGCCCCCTCCCCTCCCGGCCCGCAGCGCCGCGCCGCCGCCACTTCCTCCGGGCAAGTCGGGGGGGCTTGCGGGGCGAAGGCCAGGGGGCAGGCAGGGCGGGAGGGCGGCCGCGCAGCTCAGCGCCGCCCCGAAGCCACAGCCAGCCGCCGCTTCCCCCCCATCGCTCGCTCGCCCGCGCAGCCCCGAACTCGCCCCAACTCACCGCCAGCCGCCGCTCGCCCCCATTGCTCGCTCGCCCGCGCAGCCCCGAACTCGCCCCAACTCACCGCCAGCCGCCGCTCGCCCCCCATCGCTCGCTCGCCCGCGCAGCCCCGAACTCGCCCCAACTCACCGCCAGCCACCGCTCGCCCCCCATTGCTCGCTCGCCCGCGCAGCCCCGAACTCGCCCCAACTCACCGCCAGGCGCCGCTTCCGCCCCATCGCTCGCTCGCCCGCGCAGCCCCGAACTCGCCCCAACTCACCGCCAGCCGCCGCTCGCCCCCCATTGCTCGCTCGCCCGCGCAGCCCCGAACTCGCCCCAACTCACCGCCAGCCGCCGCTTGCCCCCCGCTCGCCCGCTGCCTCGCCCGCGCCGCCCCAACACCACAGCCAGCCGCCGCTCGCAGGCCTTTCCGCCTCCCTCCCCTTTGGGCAGCGCTCCGCCCAGCGCCTTCCCTCCCCCGCTCTCCGCCGCCTGGCGACGCGCACACTGGCGCAGCGGGGCTGAAAGGAAGCCGGTCCCTTCCCTTCGCTCCCCGCTTAGTGCCCGAGTCATGGCTGCTGACGGGGTGGATGAACGCTGCTGTCAGCGCCCAGTTCGGGCAATGTGACTCCGATGGCCCCGCCGTATTTCTCGGACAGCAGCCCGAGAGGTAAAAAAAACCCTCATCTCTCTCCCCAGCCTCGTCTCCCGGCACGTTGGCCCCAAACTCCCCATCGGGTTTCCCGGCGTCGCTGCCAAGTTCGAGGGGAGAAGAAGAAGAAGAGCGGGGCGCAGGGGTGGGGGTGGGGGCTGACGGAGCAGACGAGCTTGGGCGGCGGGGCAGAATTCCGCGGGTCGCTTTCGAGGCCGCGGGAGCGAACCGTCTCCAGTTCTTCCGTTTACTCCCGGCTTTAGGCAGCTCCAGGCGCGCTGGGGAGTGAATTTGGGGGCGGAAGGGGTGCATCTCTTTGCGCCCCCCAGGACTCCCTAGCTGCTTTGTTGATGGCAAGGGAGAATTGGGGAAGGAGTGGGGGGCATCGGCTTGGAAGGGGGCGGGGACGCGGCTGCTGCGGAGAGGACTCCGCTGTCCTTGAGGCAAGGCTGAAGCTCCTGAGCCTTCTTCCCATTTGCCTGGCTCTCTGCGCTTCCCTCCTTTCCCTCCCCCCCCCACAATTTTGCTGAATCAGGGGGCTTCTCTTGAGAAACGGGCACGAGGAGGGAAACAACGCTTGACTGCCCCCCCCCACACACACACACACAAAAGCGGCAAAAGCGGGGGGGGGGAGAGAAATGCCTTGTTCTCTCGTCTCAGCGGAGACTTGTTTCGGGGGATCCAGCCTCTGTCACACACACACACACACACACACAAGCGGCAAAAGCGGGGGGGGGGAGAGAGAAACGCCTTGTTCTCTCGTCTCAGCGGAGACTTGTTTCGGGGGATCCAGCCTCTGTCACACACACACACACAAGCGGCAAAAGCGGGGGGGAGAGAGAAACGCCTTGTTCTCTCGTCTCAGCGGAGACTTGTTTCGGGGGATCCAGCCTCTGTCACACACACACACACACACACAAGCGGCAAAAGCGGGGGGGGGAGAGAGAAACGCCTTGTTCTCTCGTCTCAGCGGAGACTTGTTTCGGGGGATCCAGCCTCTGTCACACACACACACACACACACAAGCGGCAAAAGCGGGGGGGGAGAGAGAAACGCCTTGTTCTCTCGTCTCAGCGGAGACTTGTTTCGGGGGATCCAGCCTCTGTCACACACACACACACACACACACACACAAGCGGCAAAAGCGGGGGGGGGGAAGAGAGAAATGCCTTGTTCTCTCGTCTCAGCGGAGACTTGTTTCGAGGGATCCAGCCTCTGTCACTGGGCAGCTGACAGAAAGGGGCGGCAGAAGCTGCATCCCCCGAAAGAAGTCTTCGCCGAGAAAATGGGCGCTGAGATTTTCTCGGCGAAGACTCACCTTCTCCCATTCACCTTCAGCAGCTCCGCCAGGCCCGTCCAGTGCCCTGCTAGCAGAGCTTGACAAATGCAAAAGCTGCTTTGGTTAAACACTGGAAGGTTTAGTGATTAACCCACCCCACCCCACCCGGTCTTCTTGCTGTTTCTCCCCATCCTCACTCCTACCCACAGGGGCTCTCTGCCTCTTCTACTACTTTTTCTTTCTTTCTTTTTTGCTGAGGTGTGCCCCTCTCTCTCTCTCTCTCTCTCTCTCTCTCTCTCTCTCTCTCTCTCTCTCATGTGTTATCTCGAACCAGATGGGATGGCAAAGTCAAATGCAAATGGGGATCTTGCAGATCTTGCCCTGCCATAGGGCTGGGCAGAGCCGGCAGTTAAAAATAGGATGCAGATAAAAGGAAAGGTAAGGAGGGGTTCAGGTTGAGAGGAGAGGCTGCGTAGCCTTAGTGTAACTCCTGTGTGGGCTGACTGGGTTGCCTCCGATGGGCTCGGACAGTGGAACAGAATGGAATAGAAAATATGGAATGGATTGGAACAGAACGTAGAACAGAACAGAACAGAACAGAACAGAACAGAATAGAATAGAATAGAAATATAGAAAGTGAATGGAATAGAATAGAATAGAATAGAAATATAGAAAGTTAATAGAATAGAATAGAATAGAATAGAATAGAATAGAATAGAATAGAATAGAATAGAATAGAATAGAATAGAATAGAATAGAATAGAAAATGGTAATAAGAATAGAATAGAATAGAATAGAATAGAATAGAATAGAATAGAATAGAATAGAATAGAATAGAATAGAATAGAATAGAATAGAATAGAATAGAAATATAGAAAGTGAATGGAATAGAATAGAATAGAATAGAATAGAATAGAATAGAATAGAATAGAATAGAATAGAATAGAATAGAATAGAATAGAATAGAAATATAGAAAGTGAATAGAATAGAATAGAATAGAATAGAATAGAATAGAATAGAATAGAATAGAATAGAATAGAGAATGGTAATAAGAATAGAATAGAATAGAATAGAATAGAATAGAATAGAATAGAATAGAATAGAATAGAATAGAATAGAATAGAATAGAATAGAATAGAAATATAGAAAGTGAATGGAATAGAATAGAATAGAATAGAAACATAGAAAGTGAATAGAATAGAATAGAATAGAATAGAATAGAATAGAATAGAATAGAATAGAATAGAATAGAGCTGGAAGGGACCTTGGAGGTCTTCTAGTCCAGCCCCTTGCTCAAGCAGGAGGACCTATACCAGTGGTGGTGAACCTATGGCACGCCTGCCAGAGGTGGCACTCAGAGCCCTCTCTGTTGGCACATGCGCCACCACCGCTGCCAGCAGCAGGTCCTTGTCGGTTGGTGGACTGGAAGAAAAGGGAGGGGGAAGCATTTTACATGCGTGCATGCGTGCACGGGGCCACGAGCAGGCACATGCTGCAAAGGGGGCGGGGCTAGTGCCTGCGTGATACTCACTAGCCCAGCCCCGTTCTCACGTGGTGCGGTGCCTTGTATCTGCACCCTACGGCGCGGCGGTTGGCGTTTTTGTGCCTTGCGGTACGGTGGCCCATTTTTTGCTCCCCCTTTTTTTTCGTGCCAGAGGCGGCACTCAGAGGCGCCTCCCTGTCCCCTCCCCCGAGGGCACCAGAATGCCGATGCTGCCTTGGCACTTTGTGATAAACAAGTGGGTTTTGGCTTGCGGTTTGGGCACTCGGTCTCTAAAAGTTTTGCCACCACTGACCGATACCATCTCAGACAGGTGAATGTCCAGTCTCTTCTTAAAAACCTCCAGTGATGGAGCACTCTTGATTTCTGGTGGCAAGCTGTTCCACTGGGCAGCTGAGAGAAAGGGGCGGCAGAAGCTGCATCCCCCGAAAGAAGTCTTCGCCGAGAAAATGGGCGCTGAGACGCCTCATTCTCTCGCTCAGCGGAGACTTCTTTCGCGAGATCCAGCCTCTGCCGTGCTGCACCGAGAGAACAGCAAGCCGCCCCATTCTCTCGGCGGAGCACTCCACCGCCCCATTCTCTCGGCGGCTTGCCACCCCGTTCTCTCATCTCAGCAGAGACGTCTTTCGGGGGATCCAGCCTCCAGCTGCTGCATTTCCCAGCCTCGGCTTATACTCGAGTCAATAACTTTTTCCAGTTTTGGGGGGTAAAATTGGGGGTCTCGGCTTATACTCGAGTCGGCTTATACTCAAGTATATACGGTAATTATAAAGTTACATGCGTGGAGTTACAATTTTGACACTTCTAGCCCAATATTGTGTTCTTCCTATTGTTTAACCATAATCATTAAACTCCAATAAGTCTTCCCAAGAGGTTTTTTTTACCAACAGAAATCTAATTCTGCCCACGTTCTATTTGCTTTCTTCCATTCAAGACATATAGATACAGGATTTTTTTGTGCACTTTGGTTGCAATTGTGTGTCATATTTTAATGATGTTTTTGAAATTAGCCAAGTGCAAGTGGAAAAGTAGCACAACTGGGAAAGTGGTTTTAAGGCTCTTTTTATGCCTCAATATTCTTCTTCCTGTTTTCTGAAAGATGAACATATTTTGTCACCTCCAAAATATGCAGATCCTACTTTCCTTAACCACTGTAGTCAGAGTTTTATTGCAATTGGTAAACTGCATCAAGACCAAAATTGCATTTTATTTATGAAAGGAGTAACACGGGGAAAAGGTTTTAGAGAAATGTAGCTGACAGCTAAGTGGCATGGATAATTTAGAAGTGACAAGGATGTGAAAATAAAATAGTTTCTGAAGAAAAGATATTTTACATGGCCTTTGAGCTCTGCCTATGTTGGGCTATTAGTAACTTTTTTCAAAACCACTTCCAAGAGGCTTTTACTTCTCATCAAGAGTTTTTTCACTAGTTCACAGAGTTTCTGTGTAATCACTTGCAAAATATCTATATTCAGAATGATGAATGGTATACATATATTTCATTTGAAGTCAAGAAAGCCCCTTAATGTTATATTAAAATGCTATACCAGGTGTGTCAAACTCAATTTCATTGAGGGCCGCATCAGCATTACGGTTGCCCTCAGGAGGCCGGGTGGGTATGGCCAGGGTGGGCATGGCTTACTGGGTGGGCGTGGCTAGAGTGCGTATGGCCTACTGGGTGGGAATGGCCAGCTCTACATCGTTCACATCAAGGGTGCCTATGGGGGCCTGGGCAGGAGTGGGACAGATCTGAGGGTCTCTGGCAGAAGGAGGGTCTCTGGACCAGGGCCAAGGCAATGGGGGCCGTTCCCTCACTGTTTCCAGGATGGCTTTGCGGGCCACATGAAACCACTTCGTGGGCCGGATCTGGCCCCCGGGCCTTGTGTTTGACATGTCTGTGCTATACTAAGCACAAGAGATATTCCTGAAAACTTTAAAAATATTTGGAAGGATGACTGGAATCTGAAGTTGATAAATTTCATTGGAATTCTTTGTGATAGGGAATGATAGGTTACGTTGTTCACCAGAGCACCAAAAAGAAGGATGAGAAACAATGGTTGGAAACTGATCAAAGAGAGAAGCAACCTGGAATTAAGGAGAAACTTCCTGACAGTGAGGAGAATTAACCAGTAGGACAGCTTGCCTTCAGAAATCGAGGACGCTCCATCACTGGAGATTTTTAAGAAGAGACTAGACAATCACCTCTCTGAGATGGTATGGGTTCTCCTGCTTGAGCAGGGGGCTGGACTAGAAGATCTTCAAGGTCCCTTCCAGCTCTATTCTATTCTATTTTAATATGATATTTTTTTACATATCTGATAAATTCACACATACTGAATACCTCTCTTTACTCACTTTTTTAGCAGATTATTACTGTAGTTTTATATCTGTTTCTCTGTGCATCGTAGTTTTATATTAATTTAGTTGCTTGATTATGTTTGTTAATTATATTCAATAAAAAAAGTTATATTTATCAAGTTGAAAACAAAAGTATTGGAAAGAATGGGTAATAGTAACTCAGTGAATATATAATAGATGGTTTTAAAAAGCCAAATGAAAAATTAATAAATAAAAGCATGCTTATTTAAATATACCTTTAAACAAACAAGTCAACAAACAAACAGATAAACAAACAAACAAATTAAGTAATTTAGTAACTCCCTAGAACAGGGGTGTCAAACTTGCAATGTTATGTGACGTGTCTCGACATATCACGACTTTTTTTTCATTGCCGGCAATGGGGTGGGCACGGTTTCGGCATGATGCATCTGGCCTGTGGGCCGGCAGTTTGACACCTCTGCCTAGAAGATGTAGCTTGGAAAAGACTGCATTCACATTTAATAAAATTGCTTGCACAAACTCCTAAGCAAGTGAAATGTGAGACTAGCAATTAAATTTCTGGATCAACCCTTACATAAACTCATGGACAAACATTTCCAAAAAACTGCCTGCATTTACTTTCTTTATTCCTCGTGTTTCCAGATCCAGCTCTGTTTTTAAATTTAAGCAAGATTTCCACTAGAAGCTTCTAGAGCCTGGGTAGCCATGTTAATAACAGAGATGCCATCTAGAGGTATTAATGAACCATGTATTCCAGTGATTGTTATGCTTAACCCCTTCCCCCACGGTTCTAAAATAGGCCAGTCACTAAAAATCAATGGCTGCTTACTACATGAAAGGAGCAGAGTGTTCAATACATCAGAAACATCAGAAAATCTATTCTAAAATATAAAGGCAGAAATGTACCAGTCTAAATGTAGTCTGTACTTAATATTTACTGCTTCAAAATCAGGCCCTCCTTAGCATAATGAACCCTACTCCCAAATAAATGTGTATATAATTGCAGCCCTGGTTGATTAATCAGGATGAAGCCATTATAATTACTGAGTGCAAGTTTAATCACTGGACTGTGAATTAAACACATGCTTGTTCTTCCTTTTTTTTAAAAAAAGGCTATTTTTTTCTGGAGAGCTATACTAATAAGAAACAAAAAAATTACATATTTAGGATAGCTTTACTTAATACTGACAAATTAATGTTGAATTAAGTCGAATTACCATGCAAGTTTGGGAGTTGGATTTTCATTTACATATGTTAAGTCAGACTATTGGTAGAAAGAATGTAAAAAGTCTAAGATAGATGGATTTAATCTGTTCCCAATAGACTGCAGGCTGAAATGAACAGCTTGAATTAGTGATTCTGATATTGCATATCTGGGTTAATAGAACTTATTCAAAATGTGAGAGAATATAACCACTAATCGGTTAACTGGTCAGTTAGTTTAAAAGAGAAACGAGCCATTTGGTTGTTTTTTCTGGTAGCCCTTGTCTGTAGCAACTGGACTCTGAGAGGCCACTCTGTGACCTAATTACTATTTTTGTTATTGATACCAACACATAACTGGTGGGTCAATTTTATTTATTTATTTATTTATTTATTTATTTATTTATTTATTTATTTATTTATTTATTTATTTATTTTTATAAACCGCCCTTCTCCCGAGGGACTCGGGGCGGTGTACAGAATAAGGTAGGTATACAGAATGAACAATAGTGAAAATAAAACAATAGTAAAAAACAAACTGGGACCCCAATTAGAGCTATCAGGCCAGGCCGGACTGCTGGAACAGGTAAGTTTTTAAGTCGCGCCGGAAGGTGCGGAGGTCAGGGGCCATCCGGATTTCGGTTGGTAAGCTGTTCCAGAGGGCTGGCGCACCCACTGAGAATGCCCTCCCCCTGGGGGCCACCAGCCGACATTCCTTGAGCGGTGGCACCCTGAGGAGGCCCTCTCTGTGGGAGCGCACAGGACGGTGGGGTGCTGACATTGGCAGAAGGTGCTCCCGTAGGTAGTCCGGACCCATGCCATGTAGGGCTTTGTATGTCATTGTTAGCACCTTGAACTTCACACGGAAGGCAACTGGAAGCCAGTGCAGCGCACGGAGGAGAGGTGTGATATGGGAGTATCGGGAGGCTCCCAAGAGTGTCCGTGCCGCTGCACTTTGCACCAGTTGAAGCTTCCAAGTGGATCTCAAGGGCAGCCCCATGTAGAGAGCATTACAGTAGTCTAAGCGAGAGGTCACAAGAGCATGGGTGACTGTACGTAAGGCATCCAGGTCCAGATAAGGCCGTAATTGGCGAACTAGTCGAACCCGGGAGAAGGCCCCCTTGGTCACAGCTCCTATGTGATCTTCCAGGGAGAGCTGCGAGTCTAGGAGGACACCCAGGTTGCGGGCCCTATCAACAGGGAGTAGTAACTTGTCCCCGATGTTAAGGGATGGGATGTTCTGAGTATCCTGGCTTGCCGGTACGTACAGCCATTCAGTCTTGTCCGGGTTGAGTTGGAGCCTGTTCCTCCCCATCCATTCCCGGACCGCTTTCAGGCAGCGGGACATCACGTCGAGGGCATCACTGATGTTGTTTGGAGTTGAGATGAAAAGCTGGGTGTCATCAGCATACTGATGGTACCCTACTCCAAAGCTGCGAATGATCTCGCCCAGCGGTTTCATGTAGATGTTGAACAGGAGAGGCGAGAGGACCGACCCCTGAGGGACTCCGCAAGCGAGAGGCCTCGGGGTCGACCTCTGTCCCCCTGCCAGCACCGACTGCGAGCGACCCTGGAAAAAGGAGGAGAACCAACGCAGAACCGTGCCTCCCACTCCCAGTCCCCTGAGGCGTCGCAGCAAGATACCATGGTCGATGGTATCGAAAGCCGCCGAGAGGTCTAATAAGACTAGGACAGAGGAATGGCCCCTGTCCCGGGCTCTCCAGAGATCATTTATCAGAGCGACCAATGCCGTCTCCGTGCTGTAGCCCGGCCTGAAGCCCGATTGGTACGGGTCTAGATAAACCGCTTCATCCAGGATCTGAGGGAGTTGGTGCGCCACCACGCTCTCCACAACCTTCGCAAGGAAGCGAAGATTGGAGACTGGACGAAAGTTATTCAATGAGGATGGGTCCAAGGTGGGCTTCTTGAGGAGAGGTCTCACCACCGCCTCCTTCAAGGCGGTGGGGAAGTGACCCTCACTCAGAGAAGCGGAGATGACCGCCAGGAACCAGCCTCGTGTCCCCTCTCGAGCTGCATATGCCAGCCAGGAAGGGCACGGGTCCAATAAGCATGTGGAGGAGCTCAACCTCCTCATAATCCTGTCCACTTCCTTAGGAGGCACAGGATCAAATTCCTCCCAGATGACCTCGACAAGACTGTCCATGCCTTGTTCTTCCAGCTCAGCCCAGTTGGAGTCCAGGCCGGTTCGAATCCGAGCAATTTTATCCAGCAGATATTGACCAAATTCCTCGGCTCGACCCTGCAAGGGTTCCTCCCTCACCTCTTGGTTCAGTAGGGAGCGAGTCACCCTGAACAAGGCAGCCGGGCGATTATCTGCGGACGCGATGAGGGTGGAAAAGTAGTTGGATTTTGCCACCCTTATCGCAGCGAGATAAGACCTGGTAAGGATTCTTAATCGCAATCGGTCGGATTCGGATCGACTGGATCTCCAACGGCTCTCTAGGCCCCGTCTCCGACGCTTCATCTCCCGGAGCTCCGCGGTGAACCATGGGGCTCGCTGGGATCTGCGCCGGGTCAGAGGCCGCAAGGGTACAACTCGGTCCAGAGCCTCCGTGGCTGCCTTTTCCCAGGCTTCCACTAAGGCATCCGCCGAGCTGTGAGCAGAGAGTGCATGTGCGTCCCCAAGCGCTGCCTGGAACCTATCAGGGTCCATTAGGCGCCTAGGGCGGTACCATCTGGTTGGCACCGCGCACCCACGGCGGGGGGTGGCAAAGGGGAAGTCTAGCCGCAGGAGGTGATGATCGGTCCATGACAGGGGCGTAACAGTCGTGGCACCCCCACCGATATCATCGCGCCACCGTCCAGACAAGAACACCAAGTCTGGGGTGTGGCCTCTCTCATGAGTCGGTCCAGAAATTATTTGCGACAGGTCCATGGCCGCCATGGAAGCCATGAACTCCCGAGCCAGATCGGACGATCCTCCCAGGGACGGTAGGTTAAAGTCGCCCAAGACCATGAGTTTTGGGAATTCAACCACCAACCCTGAGAGGACATCGAGTAGCTCGGGCAGGGCTGCCGCAGCACGATTAGGTGGTAGGTATGCCAGCAGCAGGCCCAACTGCGCCCCCGGGCCGTATCTCAGTAGGAGAGACTCACACCCGACCATCTGAGGGACGGTGGTCTCTCGCGGGCTAAGGGATTCCCTGATGATAACTGCCACTCCCCCGCCCCTCCCATGGGTCCGAGGCTGGTGCAGCACCTGGAAACCTGGCGGGCAGAGGTCAACCAGAGGGACACCACCCTCTGGGCCCAGCCAGGTTTCCGTGATGCAAGCCAGGTCCGCGTGCTCGCTCTCCACTAGGTCACGAACAAGGTGTGCCTTGTTATCTACGGACCTGGCATTCAGGTAGACCAGCCTTAGCATAGGAGGCTGCACACCTTCGCTCCCGGGTCCTCCGGGGAAGTACAGAGGGTCGGAGCGTCTCACCGCTTGTACAGAGCGGAGATGACACTCCCGGTGACGATACGGCCCTCTGTTTGTGCACCTTCTGCCGTTCCCCACCATCCTGGGAATAGGATGTTCGTCAGTACGCCATTGGTTATTGTCGGCGACTGGTCCTCGTTTCTCACCATCGCGAATGGTCGTAGGCCTGGCCTGCGTTATGATAGCCGGAAGGCCTGCCTTCCCCGAGCAGCCATACTCTTTTCCCGCCCCCCTCCCTAACCCGACAAAAAACTTAACAAGAAACTTAACCAGGGGCCTCTTGTTGGTCTTGTGATGGAGGCCCCTGACCCTGCCTGGCCATCTCTCAGAGGCCCAATGGTCGGGCCCGTCATCGAGGTTTGATGTATTGAAGGCAGGACGAACCCAGGAGAGGGGGGAACTCCTGAGGGCGAGTAGATCTATGCTAGAATATTGAAGAAGCATAGGGAGCATTGGGGAGCATTGGGAAGGCGGTCCCCTGGGTGGAGCATTAGAAGGAGGGTCTAGTCGGGTAGGTGGGTATCTGGACCGTCATCCAACCACTGCCACTTGGTTGGGTGAACCCCAGAAGCAGGCCACTCCCCATCCTCTCACGATGGGTTGTGATTCTGCTTCTGGGGGTGGTCCAGGACCCACTCTGGGTGAAGCATACCCCATAGAGCTCTCACCTCTATGGGGCTGCAGGTGTAGGACAGGCCACTCTGCCACCGTGGCTTACACCCAGGCCCATCATGTCCTGTGGGGCGAGGGAGGGCAGGGGGTTCGGAGCTGGTGGAGGCCAGATGTTGATGGCCTCGGTGGTCTAGTCGCCGAATTAGCAGTCCTTAGCTTACTAAGTTAGGAATGGTGAGGTATACATAATTATCCTTCCATTTCTTGCTTTCCCTTATGCATTTGCATGTCAATCATAGTATCTTGAACCCATTTAAATTTAAAATTAGAAATTTTTTATTTAAATTGGCTTATTAACTAGGATTATATAGAATACAGAGGCTCTGGAGTATGTCAGGATGCGACAATAAGACCATGCTCATAATACAACCATCAAATTGGATCCCACACTTGGCAAATTTCATGGCTCTTCAAACTCTTGATAGAGCCCTCAAAGATACCAATCAAATCTCAATATCTCTCTCTATATATATATGTTGTGTGTGTGTGTGTGTGTGCGCGTGTGTGTATGTGTGTGTGCCTTCAAGTTAAACCTGAGCCTATGCAACATTTCTACAGAACATTTTTGGATGAGGTTTGCCTTCTTTCTACACTGAGAGTAAGTGATTGGTCAAAGTCATCCAGTTGGCTTCCATGCCTAGGGAAGACTAGAGCTCATATTTTCCTCTTCCTAGTTCAATGCGTTTGCCTTCTTAAATGTTCAAAATTACATCTAGAACCTTGAGAAATACAAAAGCATTGTTCCAGGTTCATGCATTTTTTCAGTAAACATAAAGGGTTTTTACTTTTGTATCTTTTGTTCAAATTCCTTTTTAGCATAGAAACTTCTCAGGAGAGACTTTAATAGGGGGCTGATTCTTCTGTTGGCAGATATTGATTCAACAAATTACATCACCTAACCTATTTTTTTCTCTATTATGTCCTTGATTACATGCCTGCCTGGTCTGCACTTAAGCAAGCACAATGGAATAACTGCTTGTGCTTCTTACTCTCCTCTTCTTCCCCCCTTCTCTTTCCTTTCCTTGAACCTTTCCAATATTCTTTTCCTATAAGAAAATCTGAATTTAGAAAAAATGAAGGATTTAGTATTATACTATCTGTCCTGATGACCATCCTTGAATTCCATTTCCAGAGTGTCAGTTTTCTTTTTTAAGCTTAATGGAAGTTTTGCTTTTCCTCATTCATTTCTCCTCCTTATAATGGAAGATGCTAGTTTCTTAGATGATAGAAGGGAATTGCTTAGAGAAGCACATACCATTTTTACACTATTAGTCTCTTCCGTGTAAGGAGCCTAAAAGAAAAGGAATAAGATTACTGCATTAGTCTCCTGGTTGCAGCAAAATTCTATGGAACATAATACTGCTGCTTTCTTATTATAGACTGCACAGCACTCTGATCTTCACCTACTTTGTTAGGCAGGAATGTATGTGGATAGTCTCCAAAGGTATATATTGGGAAAGTAGATATTTATTTTTTATTTTATTTTAATTCCATTTATATCCCGCCCTTCTCCGAAGACTCAGGGCGGCTTACAAGCTTAGCAGTAGCCTTCATTCTATGTATATGCCTGTTTATTAGGGCTTTCATACACCCCCCAAGCGGCATTATTACAAAGTCAGCTTATTGCCCCCAACAATCTGGGTCCTCATTTTACCTACCTCGGAAGGATGGAAGGCTGAGTCAACCTTGAGCCTGGTGGGATGCAAACCTGCACTAATTGCAGGCAGCTGGTGTTACTTAAGGAGGCATTAGCCCACTGCTCCACCAAGGCTCTTATATACAAATGTGTGTGTGTTTATAACTATATACACACACATATATATATAGTGGTGGCGCAGTGGTAGCGCAGTGGTTAGAATACAGTACTGCAGGCTACTTCTGCTGATTGTTGGCTGATAGCAGTTTGGTAGTTTGATTTTCACTGGCTCAAAGTTGACTCAGCCTTCCATCCTTCCGAATTTGGTAAAATGAGGACCCTGGTTATTGGGAGGCAACATGCTGAGAGAGGGCTGTAAAGCAATATGAAGTGGTATATATATACAGTCAGTAAAAACAAGACCAGGAGCTGACTGTGGCTCAGACCATGAGCTTCTCGTTGCAAAGTTTAGGCTTAAACTGAAGAAAGTAGGGAAAAGCGCTAGGCCACTCGGGTATGAACTAAATCATATCCCTGTTGAATATACAGTAGAGGTGACAAATAGATTTAAGGAATTAGATCTGATAGACAGAGTGCCTGAAGAACTATGGACGGAGGTTCGCAGCATTGTACAACAGGTAGCAACTAAAACCATCCCAAAGTAAAAGAAATGCAAGAAAGCAAAATGGCTGTCTGAGGAAGCTTTGCAAATAGCTGAGGAAAGGAGGGAAGCGAAAGGCAAGGGAGAAAAAGAAAGATACGCCCAATTGAATGCAGAATTCCAGAGAATAGCTAGAAGAGATAAGAATGCCTTCTTAAATGAACAGTGCAAAGAAATAGAAGAAAACAATAGAATAGGGAGGACCAGAGATCTCTTCAAGAAAATTGGAGAGATGAACATTTCATGCAAAAATGGGCATAATAAAGGACCAAAATGGCAGGGACCTAACAGAGGTAGAAGAGATTAAGAAGAGGTGGCAAAATTACACAGAAGAACTATACAAGAATGAGCTTAACATCCCTGATAACCACGATGAGGTGGTCACTGACCTCGAGCCAGACATCCTAGAATGAGAAGTAAAGTGGGCCTTAGAAAAGCTGAGCAACAACAAAGCTAGTGGAGGTGACAGTATTCCAGCTGAGCTGTTCAAAATCTTAAAAGACGATGCAATAAAAGTGCTACACTCAATTTGCCAGCAAATTTGGAAAACTCAACAATGGCCACAGGATTGGAAAAGATCAGTTTACATTCTAATTCCAAAGAAAGGCAGTGCCAAAGAATGTTCATACTATCACACTATTGCACTCATTTCACATGCTAGTAAAGTTATGATTAAAATCCTACAAGCTAGACTCCAGCAGTATGTGGATCGAGAACTACCAGAAGCACAGGGACGATTTTGAAGAGGTAGAGGAACTAGAGATCAAATTGCCAACATACGCTGGATCATGGAGAAAGCTAGGGAGTTCCAGAAAAACATCTGCTTCATTGACTATGCTAAAGCCTTTGATTATGTGGATCAAAACAAACTGTGGCAAGTTCTTAAAGAGATGGGAGTACCAGACCATCTTATTTGTCTCTTGAGAAACCTATATGTGGGTCAAGAAGCAACAGTGAGAACTGGACACGGAAACACTGATTGGTCCAAAATTGGGAAAGGAGTCCGGCAAGGCTGTATACTGTAGCCCTGCCTATTTAACTTATATGCAGAGCACATCATGAGAAAGGCAGGGCTAGATGAATCAAAAGTTGGAATTAAGATTGCCAGGAGAAATATTAACAACCTAAGATATGCAGATAATACCACTCTAATGGCAGAAAGTGAAGAAGAACTAAAGAGCCTCTTGTTGCGGGTGAAGAAGGAGAGTGCAAAAGTTGGGTTTGAAACTTAACATTAAGAAAACCAAGATCATGACATCCGGCCCTCTCAATTCCTGGCAAATAGATGGGGAAGAAATGGAGGTAGTGACAGATTTTATTTTCCTGGGCTCCAAGATCACTGCAGACAGGGACTGTACCCAAGAAATTAAAAGACGCTTGCTCCTGGGGAGGAAAGCCATGGCAAATCTAGACAGCACACTAAAAAGCAGAGACATCACCCTGTCAACAAAAGTGCATATAGTCAAGGCTATGGTTTTCCCAGTTGCAATGTATGACAGTGAAAGTTGGACCATAAGAAAGGCTGAGCACCGAAGAATTGAGGCCTTTGAACTATGGTGCTGGAGAAGACTCCTGCGAGTCCCTTGGACTGCAAGGCGATCAAACCGGTCAGTCCTAGAGGAGATCAACCCTGACTGCTCTTTAGAAGGCCAGATCCTGAAGTTGAAACTCAAATACTTTGGCCACCTAATGAGAAGGAAGGACTCACTGGAGAAGAGCCTAATGCTGGGAAAGATTAAAGGCAATAGAAGAAGGGGACGACAGAGAATGAGGTGGCTGGATGGAGTCACTGAAGCAGTAGGCGTGAGCCTAAATGGACTCCAGAAGATGGTAGAAGACAGGAAGGCCTGGAGGAACATTGTCCATGGGGTCGCGATGGGTCAGACACGACTTCGCAGCTAACAACAACAACAACAAAGTATTCATTTATATTTGGTAAACCTGAAAATTAAACAATGTTTCAAGAGAAACTGCAGACTCTATAGATTTTGCTCTAAAGCTTGAGAAAGGGGGAAAAATTGTTCACAAACATTTTACTATCCATTTAACAGAAAGATGACAATCCTGCTACAGGATCACCAGTCCATTCCTAACAACTGTGATATGTTAGACCCTAACTGAAGTGAGGGGTTATGTTCCTTATAATAAGCAGTATGATGTATGCTTGAGAAAGGTGACAGTGACCTTAGAGGCCTAGGCTTCTACCCAGCCTGTGAATGGCATATTGGAAGCCCTGTTCTCCAAAGCAGGATGGGAGCAGAAGAAATAGGTTTATAAAGCTAAACAAGTTTTAATTTTAATTAAAATGCTCCCAGTATATTTAATCATGTCCCTTTCATAATTAATGATATAATTATTTTAACTGCCAAGATACATGATATACCAAGCAATCTAGAGCAAGCTGAAAGTCATGTATACAACAATAACATTTTGAGTTTCAAAATGAAGAGGAACTATGGCTAAGCTATATGGATAAGCCACAGCTAAGCCTCATGATCTAAACAAACTGGTTTACAAACATAGGATTTGGAATCACAAATTTAAGAGTGAAAGTCTTCTTGAGCCATGACTATCCCAAGGAAAATAATAAATGTCCAGACAGGAGAAATGGAAGCTAGTAAGACATGTCTTTTACAGATCAGTACACAAAGGTCACCCTCCAGGCCCTGCTCAAAATAGGTTCAAGAAATCTAAGGACTTATCTCTGCAGGTGTTCTTCTAAAAACTACCAAGTTTGCTGAAATGATGATACTGGCCCTGTGAACGTGCCCTCTTTCAATAAATGGTGTTATAGTATGGAGTATTAATTCTAGTATTGGATTGCAATTGGGAGAGGGGGATAATTCAAATCCTCATTGAACTTTAAAGCTCGCTAAGTGAGTTGAGGTCTGAGCCAGTCACACTGTGTTGTCTAGCCCTTTTCAGATGGTGGTTCTAAAAATAGAAACATGAACACTGAGAAAAATCAAGTCATTGCTTTTTCCTCTTTGTGAAGAAAATACAAAATACTAGACAACCTGTGACCCAATGGGTCATCATTTCAGACATTGCTTTACCTAAACAGAGAAACAGAACGACCCCGAGTGGAGAATAAAGTTGTGGGAATGGGACCGACTTCCAACTTTTCTTGTGATAAGCTGGTAGGAAGCATTTGAAAAGAGTATGTCAACTTTCAATCCCACAGGAATAATGGGTCTTGGCCACAATTTTGCCAAATTCTTGAGGTATACAGTGCTGACATCAGCTCAGAAGACTTCCTGCTGCCCTCTCTTGACTTGTGGGAAGCTGGCAGGGAGCATTTTTATTTACATTTATAACCTAGGCTGTAGTTTCCCCTCCCCCCATGATCCTCAGCAGAGCCCCTTCTGACCTGCAGAACTGCCTACCATTTTGCTAGGGGAAGAGGGAATCAAGTGAGCCACTGACTGTGAAGAAAACTGTATCTCTGCTTCACTTTCCAGTGTGCCCCCAAGGATCACTTCCCTCCAGGGAGGCAGAGGGATCACTGAATAACTTCCAGCATCCTCCAGCCAGCCTGCTTCACCAGCAGGCATCCAATTTCCTCCCCCCCCCAACCTTCCCTCACCACCCACCACTATTAAGAGATTTCAAATTTTTGCTATCTTTCCTAAGCAGCTACTCATCCGTCAGGCCTTGCTACCGGCTGATTGGATACAGGGGCAAGAGGGAGATGGGAAAAATGTTGGGGATATCCCTGTGAGAATTTTGTGACCTCAGTTGATTGCAGCCATGTGGCAGGGTGGTAGCACTAAAGCTCGCCACATTTTGCCAATTGAAGTCATGGATTCCAAATTTTGGACACATTCTGTAAGTTGGCCCATTTGAGGGGTTCAAAAATTGTTGGCCTATGATGCACTGTTTCACCCAATTGAAGGTTACAAACATTCAAACAGGTACAACAGTTTTAATAGTATATAGGTCATCAGGATGTCTTCAGTGATCACCAATTGACTGGCTATGGCATGATCCATAAAAAAAAGATAAAATGCTTAGGCATTTTAAATAATAGCATGAAAGGAAAAAAATGGTCATGGAACTGGCTAGAAAGCCAGTCCTGAAATTTAGAAATTAATTTAACCTGGCATTCAAGATCTTGTGCTGAAGGGTGAATGAGGCTGAAACACATAGAAACCATGTGCATGATGGTATCAAATGTCATTTGTATACTAGTGGAAAATTACTAAGGAAATCAAATGCAGGCACATTTCATTTCTGAGGGTAAAGCTTCGAAAAAATGAGGATAAAAATAAAATTGAGAGAGAAATAAATGATTAAAAGCAAAAAGCTGGTTAAGGAGATTGTGGGACTTTGTGAGGCTACTTGTCCACTGTAGGAAGTGAAAGCAAACAAATTTGCATGTAAGCTGATAAATTCTTTGTATTTATCTTTACTGCCAAATATGTAATATAAAACTGTGTCTGAACTGACTTTCAGGAACTCACTCAGCCAGATAAGGATGATAAAAGATGAAGCCAAACCCAAGTTCTGCAGTGGTTCTTCGTATGTTTTCGTCTCTAGGCCTTTGATCATCTTAGTTGCTCTTCTCTGAATTTTTTCCAAACTTTCAACATCTTTTTTGTGATATGGCGACCAAAACTGGCTGCAATATTCCAGGTGTGGTCTTATTAGGGTTTTATAAAGTGGTACTAACACTTCATGTGATCTTGATTCTATGCCTCTGTTTATACAACTCAGGATTGTATTAGCTCTTTTAGTTGCTGCTGCACACTGCTGGCTCATAGTCAAGGGATCATCCACTAGGATTCCAAGGTCCCTCTCACAGTTACTGTTTTTAAGCCAGGTCTCACCCAATCTGTACTTGTACCTTTGATTTTTCCTGCCTAAATGTAAGATTTTGCTTTTCTCCATACTGAAACTCAATTTGTTGGATAGGGCCCATTGTTCAAGTTTGTCTAGATGTTTTTGGATCCTGAGCTTGTCTTCTGGGGTGTTGGTTAGTCCTGTCAGTTTAGTGTCATCTGCAAATTTGATGAGTTCCCCTTCTATTTCCTCATCTAAGTCATTTATGAAGATATGGAAGAGTACTGGGCCTAAGATGGAACCTTGTGGTACCCCACTGCTTACTTCTCTCCATATGGATGTAGTGCCATTGAGGACTACTTGTGGAGTATGGTTTGTCAGACAGCTACAAATCCATCTGGTCGTGATGTTGTCTATTCCACATTTTTCTAGCTTACCAAGGCATAGGTTTAAGTAGGTAGGTACTTCATCAAACACATTACTGAAATCTAAGTATACTACATCCAAAGCATTTCAGTGGTCTACTAGTTTAGTCACTTTATCAAAGAATGAAATAAGTTTGGTTTGGCATGATCTGTTTTTAACAAACCCGTGCTGGCTACTGTTATGACTATTTGCTTCTAGTTGTTTGCAGGTCTGTTTTTTATTATCTTTTCTAGGATCTTCACAGGTATTGATGTTAAACTGATTGGTCTGTAGTTTCCCCGGTCTCTTTTTTTCTTCCTTTCTTGAAGATGGGAACCACATCAGCCCTTTTCCAATCCACAGGTACTTCCCCGATGCTCCAGGATTTATAAAAGATGTGGTGCAGTGGTTCTGAGATAACATCTGCTAGCTATTTCAGAACTCTGGGATGTAATCTGTCTGGTCCTGGTGATTTATATTAGTCAAGATCAGATAGGTGTTCTCTTACCATTTTCTTGCTTATTTTAATTTTTGTTTCTAGTATGTCTTTTGCAGTGGTTTTTTTTTTGATATGTTGGGCTATAGTTTCTTTTTGTGTGGAGACTAATGCAAAGTATGAGTTAAGCAGCTCAGCTTTCTCCCTGTTGCCTGTTATTTCCTTGCCATCTTCTCTCTTTAGTGGGCCTACAGTTTCCTTGACTTTTTTTGTTGTTAATATGTTCGAAGAAACTTTTTTTATTATCTTTGATTTCTGTTGCAAGTCTTTGTTTGTTCTGAGCCTTTGCTTTCCTGACTGTATTAATAAGCCATCTGGAGTTAGGAATTATCAGTGTGATTGACAAAATGAACAAGGCACAGCATTAAAAAAAATCACTCAGACTTGAAAGAGTAAGCATGAAAATGGCTGTTCTCATTTAATTAAAAAAAACAACCATGTTAAATTATGGAGATTGGGGCAAAACCTCTAGTCCTCCCTACCCCAAGTGAACAGTGACTGATAAGGAAAGTGGTTTTAAGGTGCCTGATGGACAGTCAATTCAGCATGTTATCTTCTTTACAAAGGTAGGCTTCACCTTGCAGATCACTTGCAAAAGAACAGAAAATAAAACTACCCTTGTTGTATTGCCTTTTTATAGATTTGTGATATGACATCTTAGAAATCTGGGTACAGCTGTCATTACTACACCTGAAAAAGAAAGAGCTGGAAAAGGCAGTCCACATGATTAAGGGACTGGAAAGGTTTAGAAACTGTTTAAAGAGCAAAGAGCGGAGAGGGGTGCAGATGAATACAATTGTCCACTGTGTGGAAAAAAGAAATCAGGAGATTTTCTTTTTTCCCCCAAAATTCTCAGATCCCAGATCACCCAGTGAAGCTGAATGGTAGTGTTGGTAGGGTTGGAATACATCAAATAAAATATTTCTTCTCACAACAATGTGTGGAATGCATTAGTACCAGACATCATGACAACTACCAACTTCGATCACTTTAAAAGAGGATTAAACATATTCACGGATGTTAAGGCTAGCCATGGTTACAAATCATGTTGAATGTACATTACCCACAATATTAGAAAGAGTAGGACTGTTTGGAATATTTGTTGGAAATGCAACAGAAGCTTTCAATTCTGTTCCCATTTTGCTTGTAGCTCACCAGTGGTAACTAGTTTATTGTATGGGACTTTGGTTCTCATCAAACACAGCTCTTTTGATATAGATACTGATCTAATTGCTATCTAACTATGGATGTGTCATAATCTGTAATGTAAAAACAAAAATGAAAAATGCAACTAGATATTTTGACTTAACTCCTCTAGCATTCCTCCCCATTCCATTATTTCAAAAACAAAGCAAGTCCCCCTGAGCAATATCCACAAGTATTAATGGAAGGAAGATAAGATAGATCTCTGCAGTTACAAGAATAAAATATACTTTTTTATTGCTCAGCTTTACACTGAAAATTATTCAGTATGCTCACTTACAAGCCAGGTCTACAATGGAACATATTTTTTTAATATAGGAACATTAATGTGGCATATATTAGTGCTTTTTTCAGAAATGTAGTCAAACCATGACATGTAATTATATAAGACAGTCTTTTTTACGTCACTGTCCTGTTTCTTTATTATACTACCACACTGTATATCTATGTACATGCATGCACACAAACAGGCACAGGTTTTCTGGTATGCAAATAGTGGCTAGCAGCTCAGTGCTTATAGTTCAGCAGACACAGTAATACAATAAATGCTCATTCCTTTTGAAAAAGGAACAGGAACCTCCTATGGACTTTTTGTTTGTTTTAAACAAAACCAAGACAAAACTAAAATAGTTATAAATTCAAGTACCACAGCATAGCAGGAGAAAGATAGAGAAAGAAAGAAAGTATATAAGATTTCTTTTTTTTATGATTCTTGATTGGTAATGCTAATGTACGATACAGAGAAGGCCTTTGACAATTTAAACAGGGCTTTCTTGTTCAAGGAGGGTGTATGAGTTTTGTAGAAAACGTTATAAAATTGATAAGATTCGCGTTTGTCAGAAGCTACAAATGATGGTTAATGGAGAGCTAACAAAACCCACTGAAATACAAAAAAGAAGAAGGCAGGGCTGCCCACGGCCTCCTCTCTTCTTTATTTTGGTACTGAATAGAGATATAAGCCAATATGTGAAGATTGTGGGAGTAAAGATTAAAAAAGAAACTTATAAGTTAACAACTTTAGCAGGTGGCTGTGTTCGTTCTAGAAGCTCCTTTAAAGGGAGTTGAAATATGAATGGGCAAATAAAAATGGTACATTAGCAGCTTTAAAGATTAATAAGCAGAAGATATTAACAAAAAATTGAAAATAGAAAATCAAACAATATTGATGGATAAAATGGTTTTACGACTGAGAAGAAGGTAAACTGTTTGGACATCACTATAACAGATACGAATTGTGTGTTATTTCAAAATAACTATGTTAAGACATGGAATGGTATGTTAAAATGGTATGTTAAAATGAGAGAAATTACAACTGTCTTTGCAGCAGAGAACCTCTGTGACAAAAATGAATGTCTTGCCTAGAATGATATTTTGTTTCAGACAATATCTGTTTTGACAACTGAT
Source organism: Vipera berus (assembly GCF_964194415.1). Taxonomy (NCBI): domain Eukaryota; kingdom Metazoa; phylum Chordata; class Lepidosauria; order Squamata; family Viperidae; genus Vipera; species Vipera berus. Next base: position 125,056,817 of record NC_138204.1, on the reverse strand, counting down.
CCACCTTTTAACTAGTGACAGAAGGATATATCTAAATTTGTGTGTTGGGGAAAAACATGAGTTAAGTAAGAATAAGGCATTAAAAGATGCAAAGAAAAGAGAAGGATTGGATTCACCTGATTTGAAGTTGTATTTTGCAGCTTGTTGTTTCGTTTAGATGAAAGCGTGGGTGCTGCTGAGAAATACAAGGCTTTTGGTGTTAGAAGGACATGACCTGAGATTTGGGTGGCATGGTACAATAAAGTCAAGGTTAATATGGATTTTAAAAATCATTATATTAGATGTACTATATTGAGAGTATTGAATAGGTATAAACCCAGGTTTTACCCCAAAACACCTTTGTAGCTTTCTGCACAATAAACATTTTATAGACAAGAAGTAATAGGCAAACACAAATGGCTAACTTATAATGAGATACTAAAATTTTGTCAAGGGGAGTATAAAATGAAATAATGAGAAGAACTAGTGGCAGAGGGATATAGTTGTCAGTGGTACTCTCATTCACAATTATTAGAAAGATTTAAAGTAGACAAACAAATGTAGTTTTGAACATTGTTAAGACTGAATTTGAAATAGAATTATGTAACAATGATGACCACGTAATTGCTAAAACATATAAACCTTTACTGAAATTTGAAACAGAAGAATAAGTGCAAGAACGTATGACAGTGAACTAAAATTTGGGTTTAATTTTATTTTATCCACACGGAAAAATGGAAAAATGTGATTAAAAGGTTTAAAAATTAAACTATGTTATCCTCTTAAAGAGAATTTTTATAAAACGATGCACTGTTGGTATATGTTACCAGAGAAGCTATCTAGAATGAATAAAGACAGTTCAAATGTAGGAAATGTGAACAAGAAAGAGACATTTTATTATGTTTAACGGATGTGTAAAAAAGCTGCAAATTTGGATTCAAACACATATACTGATTCAGAGGATTGTAAAGATTAATGTATCATTGAGACCAGAGGTTTTCTTTTGGGATTGATGGACAAGCAATGGAAAAAAGTTATAGGACTTTGATTTTCATACAAGAAAGCTGTGGCAAGATTATTTTATGCCCAAAGATAGAAAGATTTGGCATTACCCACAATAGAGGAATGGTTGGTGAACTGAAATGGAACTTGCTGAGATAGTCATACTGACCTCTTTGATCAGAGAAAAGACAATACATATCTTTACTATTACTGAAAACCCTTTATAGACTTTTTGGGAAAATAGAAGAAAAAAAAACCTCATGATTTATAGTTTTGAGATTAGACAGCATAGATTATAGAAAGAAGAGTTATTTTATAACCATACAGGAAGAGGTAATTTTATTATTGTACTTAGGGCGGCTATAAAGAAAGTTGGAAGCTACTTCGTTATCTTTTTTCTTTCCTTTTTTGCTTTTTTTGCCTTTCTTGCACTTTTACCTTTCTCTTTGATTTCTTTTTTTTAACTTTACATTGGTTTGTATTAATCTTCCTTTAAACTTTTTTTAACAAGAATTATACCTAAAAAGATAATGTTGATGTATTATGTTCTTGTAGAATAACTTTGGTGTTGCTCAGCTGCCTGATCAGACAAATAGTTTGGGGAAAAGGCTCCAAAGTATTGATTTTTAAATGAATGTCTCTATCGTTATAGTACCTTCAGGGTCTTGTACATTTTTGCCTCCATATACTTTTTTGTGCTCAATTGATGGATCAAGGAAGGAAATCAAATCAAAACAAAGAAAGTGACAATATTGCTTTTAGATGTTAGAATTCCTAACCTTCCCGTGGGTTTTAAAAAATAGTTCTTGTATTACTCAGTAGACTATTCTAGCTCCCAATTCTAAGTTAGTCCAAGTTGGAAAGATATTTATACGATCAACTGTTTATTTTAGATATAAATGATAAAACAGGCTTGGTCAGTTTTATATGGTGTGAAAAGGAGGAAGATTATTTTTTTCAAGAGAAGAGCACTGATGTTATCTAATGAAACGTTGGCAAATAAAGAATCAAGCTCAGAGAATACCAAAGACTCCAATTTTAGTAGCAAGCTTCATTTCAAGATGTTCCCAAGCAATGATTCTGAAAATTCTGGCATCAAAATTTGAGGAAATCTGGGAAAAACCTCAAGGTTGGAGTGGCCAAGCAAGTCATGGTGGAAACAATATCCTGATTTTTCAAGCACAGAACCAGGTACTAGGATTCAGTCTCCTTCAATATAATAAGTAAGTAAATGAAATCATCCTTCAATATGAGCGAAGTGGAAGTTAGCTATAATCTTTGAGGCTTTCTGGCGTCTTCTCACTGTCCCAGATAGGGATTAGCTCCAGTAGTTGGAGGCAAGACGTACTGATAATTAAGATTTTACTTATATTCTAAATAAAGGTTAAACAAAAATAAAATCGAAGGAGAGCAAGTTGTTCTTATATTAAAGAAACAAATTCATAAATCTGTGTCCCAAGGCTTTGATGCCGAATGCTTAGGGTAAGTTATAGGATAGGGTAAGCTTATCAATTTAATAGACTAATTAAGCAGTGGATACATTTGCTCAACTATACCGGTTGGGTCTGTACAACCCAGTATTTCACAAGAAAAAGAAAAGGACGAGGGTTTTAGGCTCCTATCTCCTCATCAAAATTGCGTTTGAGCAGCCCGGATGGATAGATTATATTCAGAACAAATATGGGACTAAAAAGTTCCATTTAGCTTATGAGTAGATTTTAGTGGGATATTGTTATTGGTACGTTGTTTGTAGTTATGTTAAAGGGGAGTTAAAGCACATTATGAATTTGGTTAATTGTATATTATGCATAATTTTTATTTAGATTATGATTATTGTAACTATAATCCTGTATTTAGCTCTGGGAAGTGGGGGGGGGG